>NC_045131.1:7627155-7932241 GCF_007655135.1 Punica granatum
TTTTGGAAAAGACGTGCTTATCTTTGCAGAGAAATTTCTTTGACGTCAAGCTCCATGCATTAGATTGCCAGAATCTTAACAGCAAACATTGAGTAAAATATGCGAGTACGAACCTGGGTATCAGGATCTTTCAACTTGTCCATCAATTCCGAAACAGCATTCTGACAAAAGTCGCAGCTATCTTCCTTAATTTGTGAAGATATCATTGCCACTTTTTGGCAGAGGTCCACCTTCTCACAAATTTCCCCAGGTTGAAGTGAAGAGATCTCCTTGAAGAGCAGAGGAGCATAATGGTCCACCAAAGTGATGCACTACAAGTATCAGGAAGACATAGAGATCAGACTAAGATCACCTTTTGATAGCATATCAGCTCAGCATTCGGATAACCAAGAATGCTTGGATGGAAGCCAACGTGATCATCAGATGCAAGTGCTTTTCCTTATTCAGTGATTCATGCAGTTCTCTATATACAAGAATAAGTTGACATTTTCATAAAACAATGTAAGTAACACAGGTGAGAAGGTATTACGAATTGAGGAGTTCAAGTTTTAAAGCTCGCACTAGCTTCATTTTCATATTCTTGGCAATCACTACATGAATATTAGATACAAGGGACCATACAATAATAAAGGAATGCCAGGTACGCAAAACTGATTCATAATCTTGATGTTATGGAGGAGACAAAAATCGGTGTCTCATGCAGCAAATGGCAGGCATCTATGTGAGAGAGAGTACCTCTGGCTGGAATGCTTCGGGCAGCTGTGAGCAGCCCATATAAAGAAGCGCAAGGATCTCTCTCTTGGTGCTGTTTGCGGTTAGGTAATCCAATGCCATAGTGGCATATTCCTCGCACAAAGTGCATACCTTGTCATTCCTAATCCTAACCACATTTCCCGAACCTTGTTCTGGGTAGTTCAATGCTGATACAAGGAGCAGCATTTCATTCTTTAAATGCAAGAGGAAAGAGATCCGAGGTCTTAAACTAAAAGCAAGAGGAAAGTGTGCATACGGCACATGGAGTTAGGAAATGTTATGTAAGAGCTGAGTCGCTATAATTACTAAAGGATGTCAGTTTTTGGATACGTGAGACACGACTCTGCTAAAACCGATTCGTTCATCGTCATTTAGAAAATATTACTAACAGAAAAGGATGGGAAAGTACCACCATCGTATGGAATTTCTAAAAGTACCTTCCAAATTACGGGGCAGTTGTCTCGCACTAGAGGTCCCCAGGGCACCCAAAACCACAAGAACGAAAAATCCGATCCTCACGTCCATGTGACCTGAAGACATAATAATCAATCATCCCAGAGGAAACATCAGACAATTGTGAAAACCTTCCAGACCATATATAACAACAAACCCTTTTAGAGACACTGCAAAATACTTGATTCTGAACTGATGATGTAACCAAAAGAGCAGACAGAACGTCGAGTTCCGGCTCGACCACATATTTCAGAGACACTACCCATCTCATGCTGAGAAGCCCGACATATGTAGATGCAAGCAAGGGAAAGAATTACATATTCATAAAGAACATCATGGATGGGACTAGCTTACATCAAAGTCCTGCTTTACATAGATCAGAAGGTTGAATTTCACTTCAAGGGCAACATTACAAGCCAAATCAAACCGAGCTCGAGAAAGGCTTGAAACAAAGAAAACCGTGATGGGATACAGCAAACTGACAGAAAAGCTAAGAAATTGCTCCGACAAGAATAATTGTCACAAACAATCCTCACAATCAGCAGCACAAACAGAAGACACTCACGCCAACAACCTTCAACCATCCCAGAGACTAGCGAAAGAAGCTAAGCTAAGCAGAAAAGGGACAAATAGAGAGACCCACAATCAGATCATCAACAGTTTGCAACAGGCGAATTTTTGGTTTATTTTCACCGTTGCCCAGACCCGGAGAAGCTCAAACAAATTTGTGCAGTAGTAGCATGCAAAGGTACCATTTTTACCTTTGAAACCGGGCAACCGCTGTCTCGCGAGAGGGGGGGGGGGGGGGGGGGGGGGGGGAGGGGGGGAGGGGGGGGGGGGGGGGGGAGAGGGGGGGGGGGGGAGAGAGAGAGAGAGAGAGAGAGACAGAGAAGAAGGAAGAGGAGGAGGAGGAAGAAGAGCTACGTCTGACTGTAAGCAAGGCGTAGAAGGGTAGTTGCTTCGGTTGTCGCTTCCATGGCAAGGCTTCGCCTTTCCGTCAGGACTGGGGTTCAAGGGAACATTCTGTGCTCCCGGTGCGTGTAAGCCCACGGTCACAACAGCTACAAAGGAGCGTCAGTGGATTGCCTGGCAGTCTCTGAGCTTATATGCTCCGGGTGCAGGGAAGCGCTGCTCAACAAGAGAATTATGTGATAAGATTTTAGAATAGAAATTTAAATTATTTTCTAACTTAAAAAAAAAAAATTGTTCAATATAAATATACAGAACAATTTTATTTTTTGTTCGGTCGATTTTCTTTTAGTGACTTTTGCAATATAAAGATATTGTCCTAACCAATGGAGATTGGACAAGCATAGGAAGTCAGAACCACAGGAAAAATATCCCTATGGAAAATTGACCCATAAAATTGGAAATACATTGAAGATTTTTTTTGATATAGTCGATGTCGTGTCGTGTGCATCCAGCATTTAGTACTATCGATAGGTTGACAGAGGAAACGATTTCCCGATTGATGAACATGCAAAATGTTACTGTTAGTTATCCAGTTAAGTTGTATCGAAAAATCGGCAGTAAAATCACCGACGTAAATAATTTCGAACTCTTTGCTCTCTGTGAAACTGATGGAGTAGCATATGGAAAGCGCAAGTATTCGTGGTCTACTTGAAGAAACAAGAGACCACATGCTTTTCCCATCTTCATGAGGGCAGCTGGTTCGATTCCTACTTTGGTTAAGAGAATTGCGAATAGTGTTAGTGAAAGAATTCATATTTTGCCTACGGTCACGTTCAAGTTAGCGGGATCATCTTTAACTGTCAATGAAGTTGATCCTGCGTGCCATTTATTAATTTCCTATGATATTCAGTTCTATTAGGTGTTTAGTTTGGTAGTTTCGATGTTGCTCAACGAAAATAAAAAATGATTGAGGTTTGAATGAGTAAAAACCAATCAGAATGTTTATAAGTAGGGATTCGTGGACACATTGTGTGCGTCAGTTTCTTATTTTCATGCGTTTTGATTGGGTATTACACTATAAAGTGACTGACTAATAATATTTATTTATTGCTCAACCATGCTGAGAATTGAGATTTTGTCATTTCTTGGGGGACAATATTCGATTTTTTCGGTTTGGATTCAAAGACAATTGATTTTAACTTTAACTTTAACTCAACACACTACACAACAAAAATACACATTTCCCAATTCAAAAATTTTAACTTTAACTTTAACTTAACACACTATACAACAAAAACATACGTTTTCCAAGTCAAATTTATAATCACATCTCATTTATCCTTTTTCACAATCAAAATCAAAATCAAAATCAAAGTAACTTTAACTCTGAATTCAAACAGTTCCGGAACCACCTTATCAGACCAGCCAATAAAAAAAATCCATAACCAAAGGCCCAAAATTGTTTGGGCCAACGATCTCATCTTTTGCCCAGTTTTGGTTATGATTGACGAGAATAATATTTTGGGCTCTATTCATCGAAAAAGAAAAAAAAAATTTGGGCTCAGCTCAATGGAACAAATAATCACTAATATGGATTTAACAAATATCCCACAAGCACGCAGGCATCCTTGAGGAAATGCTTTCCAGCTTATAATTCTTTCTGTCATTACCAATTTGATCTCCCCCCCACCCCAAAGGAACTCGTGCTAAGGACATGTACATGTGCAACAACAGATAGGCAGTTCGGTCATCGGTTATAGCACCTGGGCGTCACTGACTGACTTACCATGGAGTCCAAAAGATCCTTCTTGAAATGATTCGATCGGTTTATGATGAAAACTTTGTAAAGACAAGATTAATGGACAATTCTCTGTCGAATTGTATTACTGATAAGAACATGTACATATAGGCCAAGTGCCAGCTATTAACTAGGAAACTATAGATAACTAGCCTAAAATATGTATATGTAAGATACTCAGAATATTCTTGCTTGATTGTCAAGAATCGTAATATATCGTAATACTCCCCCTCAAGTTGGAGCGTGAGGATTCCGAACGCCCAACTTGCTGAGGAGAAAACAGAATCTATCTCGACCTAAGGCCTTAGTGAAAATGTCCGCCGGTTGATGCTTCGTGGAGACGTGAGCGGTAGTGATGATGTTTGAGCGAATATGATCTCGAATAAAATGGCAATCAATCTCAATGTGCTTGGTCCGTTCATGGAATACCGGATTGGCAGCAATATGTAAAGCTGCTTGGTTGTCGCAAAAGAGTTTTGTAGGCCGAGATGAGTGAACATCGAGAGAAGACAGTAGACTGCGTAACCAAATTACTTCACTGACTGTAGCAGCCATTGCCCTGTATTCAGCTTCAGCAGAGGAACGAGAAACAGTGGTCTGTTTCTTTGTCTTCCAGGATATAGGACTCCCTCCAAGAGTGATGAAATAGCCAGTCAGAGACCGTCGTGTCATGGGGCAACTGGCCCAATCAGAGTCGCAGAAGGCAGAGAGCTCAAAAGAATCTGGCCGGAGAAAAATGCCTTGTCCAGGCGACTGCTTGATATTGCGTAGTATTCTAAGAGCTGCATCCCAATGATCCTGTCGAGGGTCTTGCATGAACTGAGTTAAAATTTGAACAGAATAACTAAGCTCCGGCCTTGTTATTGTGAGATAGAGAAGCCGTCCAACTAGACGGCGATAACGACCCGGATCGGAGAAAACGGCCCCTGAATCGGACGCGAGATGATGATTCTGCTCCATAGGGAAATCAGAGGGCCGTGATCCTAACATCCCGCATTCAGATAAAATATCTATGGCATACTTGCGCTGGCAGAGAAATAACCCCGAATTCATGCGAGAGACCTCAATGCCAAGGAAGTATCGCAAAAAACCTAAGTCTTTGATGCGGAAGCATGACTTGAGATATTCCTTGAATGAGGTACAATGTCTAGACGAGTTCCCAGCAATGATGAGATCATCCACATAAACAAGTACCGAAAGGAACACCGTACCTCTAGAAAAGGTGAAAAGTGAGTGATCTGCTCTAGATTGTTTGAAGCCGAAAGCATACAAAGCATCAGTAAGTTTAGAAAACCAGTTTCGAGATGCCTGGCAAAGTCCATATAGAGACTTATGCAGTCGACAAACTTGTCCTGGTTGAACAGTACCGAGACCAGGTGGAGGAGACATGTATACTTCTTCGCATAGATCACCATGAAGAAAGGCATTATGGACATCCATTTGGTGGATCTCCCATTGCTTGGCGACTGCTACAGCAAGAAAACAGCGGACTGTCACGAGTTTGGCGACTGGGGCAAAAGTTTCGTGAAAATCGATCCCTTCAACCTGTGTGAACCCTTTCGCTACAAGGCGAGCTTTGTAACGCTCAATAGATCCGTCAGCTCGCCGCTTAATCTTATAGACCCATTTACAACTGATGGGTTTCTTGCCCTGAGGTAATGAAGAAAGAGTCCATGTTCCATTTAACTCGAGTGCTCGTAGTTCCTCGTTCATTGCTGCCTGCCATCGAGGGTCTCTGACAGCATCTTGATATGTCTGAGGCTCTGTATCAGAGTCTATAGCCGCCAGAAAAGAAACATATTTATCGGTAGCACCTGAATAAGACAAATATTGCTTGATTGGATAGGACGTACCTGTGGAGTATGATGGAACAGGTGAGGCCAAGTGTTGAGGGGGGTAATGTGTGACAGTGTGGCATATAAAATCTTTAAGATGAGCCGGCGGTCGTCGAATGCGATCTGACCGTCGTACGTGTGAAGAATGAGAAGGACTGGTGATAATGGGCTCAGCTGTAGGTTGAGGCCCAGACAAAATGAAGTTTTCTAGAGCCAAAGCCGGCCCAAGTTGAGAGAAATCCACGGACTGAGGCCCAGGCGGAATAGAGATCGGGTCGCGTGTCCGTTCTGTGGGTATCGGGTCGCGCGCGAGTTCGCGGGTCGAAGCCTTGAAACCCGGGTCGCGCCTCATGTCAATGGACTCCTGATGTTGGGCCATATTTGGGCCACTGATTGGGCCGTGTATCAGCCCTGTGGGCATTTGTCTTGGTGCAGCTGGACTGGGCGACTCCCCCTGTCCAATCGCCGGCTGGTAATTTAACGAGGACGAATCAATGAAGAACGGTGTATCCCGAATTCTTACATCCTGATCATTGTCGTACTGATCAGCAAAAGGAAAGATGTCCTCATAGAATTTGACATCTCTTGACGCAAAAATTCTTCTTGCCTCCAGATCATAAACTCGCCACCCTTTCTTTCCATAAGGATAGCCAACAAAGACACACTTCCTTGCTCGTGCCTTGAATTTATCTTTGGGCATCGGTCTGATTTGTGCATAACACAGGGACCCAAAAACCCGTAAGTGCGAGTAAGTTGGAACCTTTCCAAAAATTACTTCATATGGACTATTTCCATCAAGGAGCTGTGTCGGGGTGATATTAATAAGATAGGCTGCCGTTAGGATGCACTCTCCCCAAAAATGAACTGGTAGTGATGCTTGGATCAATAGAGCCCGTGCCACATTGAGTATATGGCGATGCTTCCTTTCTACACGCCCATTTTGTTGAGGCGTATCGGTGCAAGAGGTTTGATGTATAATACCGTGTTGCGAGAAGAAATCCTGCAACTCTCGAGATAAAAACTCCGCTCCATTGTCACTACGAATGATCTTCGCGACCCGATTAAATTGATTTTTAATGAGGTTGCAGAAATTAATTAAATATCGCTTAGCTTCTGATTTCTCTCGCAATAGGTAAACCCACAATCCTCGGCTGAAATCATCAACGATCGTCAAGAAATAATAAGCCCCGGAATGAGACTGTGCTCTGTACGGTCCCCATATATCCACATGCACTAGTTGGAATAAAAAGCTAGCTTTATTCATACTATTTGGGAAATAAGATCGAGTCTGCTTAGCCTTGTGACAGACCTCACATTCTTTATTCAAAAATTCATTAACTGGTAGACCTCGAAACGGAACATGACGAGATGGATGTCCGAGCCTTCTATGCCACACATCATTCGTCTTGACAGCTGCTACTAGATCAACGTTAATCTTCGATGCCGCACATTTCATATAATAGACCCCCCCTCGGCGCTCACCGATTCCAATCATCCTCCTCGCACGGTCCTGTATGAGACACAATTCAGAATTGAATTTTATTAGACATCCCATCTCATCCGATAGTTGAGACACAGAGATTAAATTGCAAGTGAAATCTGGAATCCATAATACTCCAGACAGATTAATAGCTCCTCCAAGATGCACTCTGCCAACTCTAACGGCTTGGGTTGTCTTTCCATTTGGGATGAAAACGGGGGAACTCCCAATAATTGGAGATGCCTCAATTAAATAATCCGAGCAGCCCGTCATATGTCTAGAGGCTCCAGTATCTATAATCCATTCATTGTTGCAAATAACAAAATCATTAAATAAGTTACCAGTCTGTATTTCAGCTTCGTCATCACCGTTGTTCATTGCTAATAACCGATGAATCTGCTGAATTTGAGCCTCCGAAAAAGGGAACGTAGACTGGGCTTGTGTTCCTCCTAAATTGCTGTTTGTTGCCGTTTGGACAACGTGGGCCTGATTCGCACGGCCCGGCCCAGCAAATCTCCCGGTCTTCTTTCCTGTCTTGGGCCTATTCATCCGGTTCTCCCAATTCGTCCGGTTCTCCCAATTTCTGGGTTGCCCCTGTTCCCAGCTTCTGTTCCGCGATTCCCAGGAACTAGGGTTTTCCGCCGCTTGATGTTTGCGAGCAGAGGCGTGCTGAAGCTCTCCAGATGCCGGTCTTCCGTGAAGCTTCCAGCAGGTATTCCTCGTATGCCCGATTCTATTACAAAAATCACAGTGAGGTCGCTCGTTTCTTTCGCTTCTCTGATCTGTCACCTGCTGGATTTCTCTGCCTCCTCTCGCCATGTACGCAGCAGCCTCCGGTCCTGTCTCTTGGGCACGGATTACAATTCTTTGCCGCTCATCATGAATCACCATCTGAAATACTCGACTGAGAGAAGGAAAAATCTCGAGATTGAGTATATTTGACCGGACTGTGTTGAAATTGGAGTTCAAACCCATGAGAAATTGATGAGCTTTTTCTTTCTCTCTTTGTGCAGCTCGGGTCGCTCCAATTCCACAAATGCATGCACAAGTGCAGCCAGTTTCTTCGAGCAATTGATCGAGTTCATCCCAGAGACCCTTGAGCAATGAGTAATACTCTGAGACAGGTCTGCCATCCTGCTTCAACTGATAAATTTCGCATTTTAGTTGATAAATTCGGGTTTCATTACCTTGGGAGAACCGTTGTTTCAGGTCGTCCCAGAGAATTCTTGCATTCTCGATACAAGCGATGCTTGGTTGAAGATCTTTCTCCAACGTATTTGCAATACATGCAACAACCGTGGAGTTTGCTATCACCCATAGAGCCCTGTTCGGCTCTCCTTCTGCTGGTTCACGGAGGGTTCCATCAATGAACCCTAATTTGTTCTTCGCGCGAAGTGATATCCGCATCAACTGGGACCATGTGAGGTAATTGTCCCCGTTCAGCTTATAACTAATCAGCTGAACCCCGGTGCCATCAGACGAAGTGACGGTGTAGGGAGAAAGTAGTGCAGCCAATTGTGGCTGATTCCCTCCGCTTCCTGCAAGAGGTGCAAGTGTCTGATCACCAGACATGATGCAGAGAAGGTACGTGATGAGCTTGCCCTTAGGCCAACTGCTCTGATACCATGAAAACTTTGTAAAGACAAGATTAATGGACAATTCTCTGTCGAATTGTATTACTGATAAGAACATGTACATATAGGCCAAGTGCCAGCTATTAACTAGGAAACTATAGATAACTAGCCTAAAATATGTATATGTAAGATACTCAGAATATTCTTGCTTGATTGTCAAGAATCGTAATATATCGTAATATATGACTCGAGAAGATGAGTTCCTTTTACCTTTTCGTGCTCTCTTCTAAAATGGGTTCGACACCCAGCCCGTGTTAGTTAATTTCTCCTATTTGGTATCCAATTAGAGATTTGAAGGATTCAAATGAACAGACACGATTGATTCTCTTTATGAGTACTCACTTCCAAGTTCCACCATGAAAGTCAACTTATACCCCCATAGGAACTGAAGATATATGTCTCCAAAATGGCGTTTCTGCTCCTGATCTAGAGGACCCTTTGAGTGGGAATAAAGATCGAGTTTCCATATCCATTATTGGGAATGGCGTAGAGTCCTTTCATCAGTCACTTGCCCACTTTTGTCCAGCTTTTTTGTTTTTCACCCCTAAATTGAACAATATATGTATCTATATATATATATATATATATTGCTCTATGGCCTCTCTAGCAACACAATATAGATAGAATGTATATTTTTTTCGGTGGTCATATGGATAGAACATTTGTACAAGACTTGCAAGTCATTAGTTTTTGATATAGTATCTCACAATTCGGGGATTTGACATTAACATTAGCAAATATTGAAATTTTGCTGCGGTATTGCGATATATTGAACAGACTAAAGATGCATTACTGTTGCAACACATTTATCGTTGAGAAATTTTCCAGAATCAAAACTTAAGTGCTTACTAAATCTGCAACAATTTACAAGAGATTATAACTCACTGAAAACACCTAGCTCGTGATCAAGAGCAAACCAATATCCAAGCGGAATTAGTCTCAATAAATAAGTTGAGAATATCCAAAAACCCGAGAAAAAGATTACATAAAAAAATGACTCATGACTCAGAAATTAACGGGAATAAAGGAAAAGGATGACCTTAGCTAGGGATATATATATCTTGTGATTGAAGATCCCCTGCATGTGGATCGGAGGTTCCCTTGCTGGGCGGCGGCCTTCCCCAAAAGGCTCTCTAAATTAGTTTAGCAGGGTTCTCTTAAATTATAAAATATAAATCAATCGTTATTACAATATCATTATTATGAATTCAATAACACAATTTCACCAGCTTATTACTTCACATATAATTTAATAATAATCACCTCATTGGAACCTTTCATATAGCATATATATTTACATTAATTAGATGTCCCTGTATGTCTCTGGTGGGTCAGATGAAATCCTCCACTCTAAAAGGACATTTGTCTTTGTCTCCTCTTTAACCAAATATAGCATGAATTCATTCATCAAAAAATATATAGCAAGAATTCATGCATATATATATATATACATACACGTATATGTATATATACACAATCCCTCCCACACGCATATATATTTTCAAAAGCAGATAGATAGAGAACAAGGACCCCAAAAAAAAAAAAAGACAGAGAACTTTCTCTATATGGGAATTGGTGAAGTCTGTCCTGGACTTTTGACTTAACAAATCAGGAGACAGCATCTACAATTGATTAACCATGTATGTTACAATATGCATGTGTACTATATACTTGCATGTTGGTGGAATGATGCATCAATTAATTTACAAGAAAGTATATTTTAGGGTTTTGGAAGCTGTGTCGGTATACAGACTCGACGCAGGAATCACATCTAGACATATATATATATATATATATATATATCTTACGTTCGAGGTCTAAAATTCTTCCTAGCTACGTATACATAGCATGAAATCACAATATATATGAAACAAATGAGGGAAAAGGAACATACCCGATCTCTATATATATGCTCGAAATATAGGAATCGGATGAGGTATTTGTTATATATATAACCGGCTGGCCGGTGCATGAACTTGTTATAACCAATTATTCCATTAGCATATATAACATCACATAGTTGACCGTACGAAATGTATCAGCCATATACTAGAGGTTATATCCATATATTCGATAGTAAGTATGGAATAATTAATATAAATGATTAATGGGAATCGAGAGTGGACAGATTGCAGGCTCCATGCAGTGCTTAATTAAGCTTGATAAGCCCTCCCTTTTCTTGAAGTTATTTTATATACACATACGTAGTACATGCATATATGTGCGTGTGTATATATATATAGAATCTGTCTGAAATAGCTTAGTCAGCATACGGTATCTATATATAAATAAATATAAGTTGAGAGAAAGAGTGAGGGAGAAATTATGAATGAATTTTCACATGCAATTGCTTGCGTTTCCACTTGTAAAATTAAAATGTTGCAGAATTTCAGCTACTCAATTACATTTGGCTTGTACGCATCCTTGAGTTGAGAGTGACCCCACCCTCCCCCCCCCCCCCCGGCTGGCTTTCTCCAACTCCCATGGCACATTATTAGTATCTTAACCTCCAAGTATGCGCATGGGGAAACTTAAATTGGTAACTAATTGGAGGTTAATCAAGCATATATATGCCCGTACACGAGACTAGCTAGTCAGGACTTATTATAGGCTCATAATGTTATACGAAAGGCGAAAGAAAAGCCCGCTTCAAGTTGATGGCAGAAATCAAATTTTCATGCATTTTGAAGCCATTCGAAATTGGGTTATCCCAACAATTTGGCTGGTAAAGAAATCATCTTTCCATGCAGTCATGTAGCTTTTAGTAAACAGGCCTTTTCTTCCAGTTTAGTAAATGCAGATTAAAGTTGTTTTTATCCCGCGAGTGAAAAATCGCGGTCGAAAACAATTTTCCGATGGTCTCTTACGCTGCAATTTCTCAACCGCACGGAAAGGTCTAACTGCGGTATTAAAATCGCTAGCTATAATGAGCTCTGTTGTAGTATGTGAGGCCAGGTAATGACATGCCTCATGAGTCATGAAGTTAAAAAAAAAAACAAAATGATATGGCCTAAAATAAGAAAATAAAGTGTGTAAGGAGACCAATATATCACAATAACGCAGGTCACAGGTTTCTGTGATGGAACATTCTTAATGCATTCTCAAATGGAACTGTAAGACGTAAATTTAATTAGCCTTAATAAGTCACAAAATTGAACGATAATTCAAATAGCTATTCGGACAAACAGAATACTATCAAATTAACTTAATTTCATTAGTATAGGAACTTGGAAATTCAAACCGAAACAAAGGCGAAACCGAAAGATACGAGAGAGAGCCGAGTCCTGTGTTAGACACAAACCCCTTGAAACAGAATTGTCCCCTCCTGGGTGCTTGAGGTTATGTGGACAATCGTTTCCCAGGATAAAACGGCAACAAGCGAAGCAGCAGCACAAACAGCAACGCTTCAGCGAACTCGAAGAGAAGCGTGAACACTTTTGAGGTCGAATTTTCTTCTTGTTTTTCAATCGGCTATAGGAAGCAATGGAAGGCAGGAGACTTTTTCTCTTGTCCTCTTTCCTTTTTGCCGTGTGCCCCTTTTATAGACTATGGGTTCCATCCGTTATATGACTCTTCCTATTCTCCATTTATGGGGAATAATTCACATATATTCAATATACATGTTAATGACATTTGATTATTCATGAATGCAATCCATTCATTTCTTGTAACCGCCAAGAAAATCAAGAGTCATTAGCTCGTGAGCAATTTCCTCATTCACCCGTTAGCCATAATTTCCAACAATCCCCCACATGAATGGAAATTGTTTTGTTTCGACTCGTACATAGTGTTCACCAGTTGAACCTGTATAGGATAGGTAGGTGTCACCACCCTTGAACCTTCCCTTGTGAAAATGCATGTACTTTACTAGCAGTCCAATAGACACGATGTCCTTGAATTGTTCTGCTGTTTTGTGTAAAGATATTACACACCTCACACAAGATTCAACTGACTTCCTTCGGTTCTCATAGTTGTGTCCTTTTTTTTGCCATGGAACACCGTTCTGGTTCTGCGAGAGTTTCTGAAGAATTAAGTCCATAAAAATTCTCCTCTAAAGCGGCCTCACTTTCCTCTCACATAGGTGATTTCACATATCATTAAAGCAATTTAGATTGCTAGCCTTATCCGTTTATCACTGTTTCATCAAGGAATGGTCCAGGGATTTTCTCCCCTACAGTGATTTGATTCGGTTCTATAACTTGGTTGTCCCATTGAACTTAGATCTTGGGATCTCCAGTCAGCTAGGTTGGGTGTCCGCTATAAAACCTTTCCTCTAATGGACTTTAGACCCATTCCCTTTGACAACTTCTCAAACTGCTCTTTACTTAACCCTTTGGTTAGCGGATCCGATATATTATCCTTTGACCGCACGTAGTCAATAGATATAATTCCAGTTGAGATCAGTTGTCTAATGGTGTTGTGTCTACGACGTATATGTCTAGACTTACCATTATACATATTACTTTGTGCCCTTCCAATTGCTGTTTGACTGTCACAGTGGATACAAATTGGTGGCACAGGTTTTTCCCATTGAGGAATGCCCTCTAGAAAATGGCGTAGCCATTCAGCTTCTTCTCCACATTTATCCAGAGCAATAAACTCAGATTCCATTGTGGACCTAGCGATAATAGTTTGTTTCGAGGACTTCCATGAAACTGCTGCACCTGCTAGTGTGAACACATATCCACTAGTGGATTTTGAATCCGTTATATCAGATATCCAATTCGCATCACTGTATCCCTCTAGGACAGCTGGATATCTAGTATAGTGCAGCCCGTAATCTCGAGTGTATCTAAGGTATTTGAGTACCCTGACAATTGCCTTCCAATGGTCTCCACTCGGATTACTCGTATATCTACTGAGTCTACTAACCGAGTATGCAATATCAGGCCTAGTACAACTCATCAGATACATCAGACTTCCAATGACCTGCGAGTATTCTAACTGAGAAATACTCTCTTTTCTATTCTTTGATAGATGAAGATTATTGTCTATTGGAGTCTTTGAAATTCCAGAATCATTTTTGGTAAATTTTTCCAGAATTTTATCTATGTAGTGTGACTGACTCAAAATTAGTCCATCTGATGTTCTCATGATTTTAATTCCTAAAATCACATCAGCGAGTCCCATATCTTTCATATCAAATCTTGAATTCAACATATTCTTCGTAGATTTGATCATTCTGTCATCACTACCAACAATGAGTATGTCATCCACGTAGAGACATAAAATGACGTAACCATTTTCTGTTTCTTTAATGTATACACATTTATCACACTCATTGATTTTAAATCCTTTGGAAATCATTGCATTATCGAATTTTTCGTGCCACTGTTTTGGCGCTTGTTTTAACCCATACAATGATTTGACCAATTTACAGACTTTCCTTTCTTTTCCTGGAGCCACGAACCCCTCGGGTTGTTCCATATAGATTTCTTCATCTAAATCTCCATTTAGGAAAGCTGTTTTCACATCCATTTGATGAACTTCCAAATTACGCAATGCCGCAACTGCAAGTATCATCCTAATGGAATTTATTCTTGTCACAGGAGAATAAGTATCAAAATAGTCCAAGCCTTCCTTTTGCTTGTATCCCTTAATTACAAGCCTGGCCTTGTACTTATCAATGGATCCATCTGCTTTCATTTTCCTTTTAAAGATCCATTTGGATCCTAAGGGTTTACAACTAGTGGGGAGATCCACTAATTCCCAAGTGTGACTTCGCAGAATCGAATCAATTTCACTTTTGATTGCCTCCTTCCAAAGAGGTCCCTCAGAGGAATTTACTGCTTCAGCATAGCTTTGTGGTTCATTTTCTAACAAATATGTCAGAAAATCATTCCCGAATGATTTTTCAATTCTAGCTCTTTTGCTGCGTCTAGGTTCAATCTCTTCATCCGAACCCTGCCTTTCATGATCTACGTCATGAAGTCCATCATTCATAGTGCACGAGGTTCGTTTTGATGAACTCGATACCTCATTCAATTTACATGGAAATACATCTTCAAAGAACGATGCATTCCTTGATTCCATTATCGTGTTCTTGTGTATATCGGGAATCTTAGATTCATGCACAAGAAATCGATAAGCACTACTGTTATGTGCATAGCCAATAAAGATGCAGTCCACCGTCTTAGGACCGATCTTTACTTTCTTTGGTGCCGGAACGACTACTTTTGCCAAACACCCCCACACTCGCAAGTGGTCGTAGGATGATCTCCTACCTCTGAATAATTCATAAGGTATCTTTTCCCTTTTCTTTCGAGGCACCTTATTTAATAGGTAATTGCTTGACAATATTGCTTCACCCCACATATTTTGAGGTAATCCTGAACTTAATATCATCGCATTCATCATGTCTTTCAATGTGCGATTTTTGCGTTCAGCAACACCATTCGATTGAGGTGAATAGGGTGCAGTCACTTCGTGTATAATTCCGTATTGTGCACAGAATTCCCCGAAAGGCGTTACATATTCGCCTCCTCTGTCACTCCTCAATCTCTTGATTTTCTTGTTGAGTTGATTCTCAACTTCATTTTTTATAGAGAACAAATTTCTCTATGGCCTCATCTTTGCTTTTCAATAAATATACGTAACAGTATTTTGTACTATCATCGATAAAGGTAATAAAATAATTATTACCACCTCTTGTTGTTGCGAACTTTAAATCGCATACATCACTATGAATTAGATCTAGTGGCTCGGTGTTCCTTTCAATCGTTTGAAAGGGTGATCTTGTCAATTTTGCCTCAACACAAATTTCACATTTGTGCCGTGAATCAATTTGGAATGTAGGTATGTGATTCAAGTTAATTAATCTACGCAAAGTATTATAATTAACATGACCTAGTCTTCCATGCCACAAATCAGGAGACTCAATCAAATACGCAGAAGAACCAGAATTCTTATTGATTATGGTCATTACATTGAGCTTAAAAAGCCCGTCACATACATATCCCTTTCCTACGTACATTCCAGACTTGGACAGAATAACTTTGTCCGACTCAAAAACCATCCTGAACCCATGTTTGTTCAGCAATGACCCGGAGACTAAATTCTTCCGAATCTCAGGTACGTACAATACATTGTTCAGAGTCAACTCCTTTCCTGAAGTCATCTTTAAGACTACCTTTCCTTGACCTTCAACAGCAGAATGGGCAGAGTTTCCCATATAGATCCTTTCCCCAGTGACCGGTTCGAGCATAGAGAACAGGTCTCTATTTGAGCACACATGTCTGGTGGCACCGGTATCAAGCCACCATTCCTTTGGGTTGGACCCAATGAGGTTCACCTCTGAAACCACAGCAGATAGGTTGATGTCTGCCACATCTCGAGCCATTTCATTGACCACGTTTGCTTCATGATCCTTTTTCCTTTTTGGGAGCCTGCAGTCAGCAGATCTGTGACCTTTCTTGTCACAGTTGAAGCATTTCCCCTGAAACTTGGGCTTGAAGACTCCTCCATTCGTACCCAGCTTCTTCTTGCCTTTTTTGTTCTTAGAGCTTTGCCCTTGCTCCATGACATTTACCTTAGCAGCAGGGAGGATGAGATCCTTTCCAGAGTTTTTATTGTCTTCTTCAATTCGAAGCTTGACAACAAGATCTTCCATTGTCATCTCCTTTCGCTTATGCTTCAGATAATTCTTGAAATCCTTCCAACCAGAAGGCAGTTTCTCAATGACAACAGCCACTTGGAAGGATTCACTTAGAGCCATTCCCTCAGCCTGAATCTCATGTAAGAGCACTTGCAATTCCTGCACTTGACTCATTACGGTCCTTGAATCCACCATTTTAAAATCGAGGAATCGTCCGACGAGAAATTTCTTCGCACCGGCATCCTCTGATTTATATTTACGGTCCAAGGATTCCCATAGTTCTTTTGCCGTCTTAAACCCCTGATAGACACTATACAGGGAATCATGAAGACTATTCATGATATAATTCCGGCAGAGATAGTCGGAGTGCTTCCAAGCGTCAACCGCACTGAGAGCCTGCACATCTGACTCCCCCACAGATAGGGTTGGAGCATTTTCAGTCAAAAATCTTGCAAGGTTCAGAGTTGTGAGGTAGAATAGCATCTTTTGCTGCCACCTCTTGAAGTTCAACCCATTGAACTTCTCGGGCTTCTCGACATGGTTCACAGGGACCATCGAGGGAGCAGCCACGTTTTGGCTAACCAAATGGTTAGGCAAGATAGGAGCAGGGCCGGAGCCAGTAGTCTGGCTTCCGTTGGTCGTATCTCCATCGTTCCCCGACGCCATTCGAATCGTTCAAATAACAAAATTCTGTTTCAAGATTGTAAGACGTAAATTTAATTAGCCTTAATAAGTCACAAAATTGAACGATAATTCAAATAGCTATTCGGACAAATAGAATACTATCAAATTAACTTAATTTCATTAGTATAGGAACTTGGAAATTCAAACCGAAACAAAGGCGAAACCGAAAGATACGAGAGAGAGCCGAGTCCTGTGTTAGACACAAACCCCTTGAAACAGAATTGTCCCCTCCTGGGTGCTTGAGGTTACGTGGACAATCGTTTCCCAGGATAAAACGGCAACAAGCGAAGCAGCAGCACAAACAGCAACGCTTCAGCGAACTCGAAGAGAAGCGTGAACACTTTTGAGGTCGAATTTTCTTCTTGTTTTTCAATCGGCTATAGGAAGCAATGGAAGGCAGGAGACTTTTTCTCTTGTCCTCTTTCCTTTTTGCCGTGTGCCCCTTTTATAGACTATGGGTTCCATCCGTTATATGACTCTTCCTATTCTCCATTTATGGGGAATAATTCACATATATTCAATATACATGTTAATGACATTTGATTATTCATGAATGCAATCCATTCATTTCTTGTAACCGCCAAGAAAATCAAGAGTCATTAGCTCGTGAGCAATTTCCTCATTCACCCGTTAGCCATAATTTCCAACAGGAACACCTGCAGACAACAAATTGGAACTACTTCAAATTAATTGAACAATTTAAAAACCAAATGACCTCTCCATCGATTGGGAGCCCGTTGGGATTTTGGATAGCAGTGTACGCACCGAAAAATCAGGAACCAACTCTATGTTAGTTGCAACAATTTGTTGACCAACTAGCCCTTTTACCCAACGGATGGAAACTTGAACTTTAACAACCCTCATAACTTGTATTAATCATAGAAGTTGTACGTGTTAAAAGTAATTTCAGGTATTGACTTTCACTTAATTTCACCACCATTGGCCCATGAAATTAAAGAATCGGACTAATGGTTCCTAAGGACCACATAGGATGATCATGAGATATTTGCCCGGTATTAATTTATTACATAGGACCCCTTCGATAACGACCAAATTAATGTTATAAATGGTCCACACCCGTCATCATGCACTTGAATTAATTCATTACATTCATCAATTTCTTCTGATATGCATTTTAAATAGTCTTGAACTGCAAAGAAAACGAAGTTTTGTTAATAAATTAATAACAAATCATTTAATATTTGATGAAGAAGCGCCCCCAAATAATTAAAAAGAAAATAGCTATCTACTAGATCAGACACTTCACAGGCCAACATCATGCGTACCAAAATGTCGGGATATGCTCTTCACCGTTGATGATGGATTCATCTCAACCAACGAACTCTAATATATAATACATCTTAAATTTTAACTATAAGTAAAATAACAAAAAACTTTTGTGTTAATTATTATATAAAAATCCACGCGTTAATTACACATTATAGTCAGGACCAAAACCGACGTCGGACAGGGCCCATCTCGATCCATAAATGGTCTGATAACAAATAATTGTCGTTAAAAATAAATGTAAGGTGCCTTTTTTCATAACCAAAAATGGGGCACAATAATAAATAGAGTGACGTTTACATGCCAACCAGGTGGCAATCTTCAGTAGAATGCACGCACCCCACGCTTTGTTATTAATGTACACCTTTATATAAATCTATATGTATATGTAGGATGCATACAACTAAAAGAATCATGAATTCTTAATGCAATGGCCAATACGCAGACTCGAGATCGAGAGGTCTTGAATTCAATCATCACCAGAAGGATGTATGTGTTTTTTTATTTCGTTTAATTTCCTATCTTTGTACTAGGCTCGTAAGTCTTCCTTATAATCGAAAAAAAAAGAATCATGAATTCCAGGAAGACGATTTGGTGTAATTGCACAAGCTGCCGCTTTGAATCATGAGGTCTGGGATTCGATTATCATTAGTAGGACTTCTGTGCCCCTTTATTTAGGTTTGTTATTTCTATTCTTGTATTAGGTCATAGGCATCTCTTACAAATTTTTTTAAAAAAATCATCAATTCGAGTCAAACTCCTCCCCAACTGACTGATGAAAGAAAGTATCTTGGTGATTCCCCTCACTATAATATTTTATACGGGTATAAATTAACGTGGGACCAAATTCGATTAGTTTGTGGTCCAATTAATCTCCCACATTTGTGAATTGGGAAGCACAAAATGTAGACTCGATCCCATGGGAATAGTGTTCCACCTCTATATATGCGACGGTGGGATCCTTGATGGAGATTGATTCATAACATATATATACATATGTCTTTCGGAAGCTATGGTGATATGTCGTAGCATTAGCTCGGGTTTGAAATTTAAGAAACACGAAAACCATTAAACTCGCAAGTAAGTTGATTGTGTAGTATTTTCTTCCCTTGGCCTCTTAATTTTTCCACCTGTCTATATATTATACTAAAAAAGAAAAAAATATTCCTATCTGGAATTATTTAATAAAAAATAAGTGGTCATACATCCATAAGAAGTTAATTAATATAAGTAGATATGAGAAGGTCAGAGAACTGATTGTATATACCACCAACTGCCAAGAAGGCCATTCTATTTTAGACCTAGCCAATATCTTCAAGTCAAAAGATCAATCGTGCCTCCCAAAGGGCATAAAGAAAAGAGAGAACAAAAACCAAATTAAGATAATCAGTTGGCCAATTGTCAGCTTCAGAGACAACATTTGATATATGTCATACTGGCTTCTTCTTAACATGTGATTTAAAAAAAAAAACTATTGTACTAGTTTTTCTTTTACAATAAAATCAAACCTCGTGATCTCAAGTTTTATGCATCAAGGAGTATAGAAGGTATATGAATGATATAAAGATAGAAAAAAAAAGGGGGGAAAGAAGTGAGCCTTTAGCTAGGGCATTTAACTTATATATATACTCTCAGATGCTACTCGTCTTCGAGATGGTTATGTTTATTTAATAAAGAAGTAAATATTTGAAAGAAATTATAAAAAAAAAAAATTAAAGGTATGATGTTGTAGATCCTACATTGACATTTGGGGTAGCTCATCTTGGGCAAAGCAAGCTTTAAATTAACAATATCCCAATCCCCCAACACCACCTCCACCATATGCATGATGCCCTGTGCTCACTCCTCTTCCTTCTCCTCCTCCTCCTCTTTCCCAAACCTCTCCTCATACTCTCTCCAATATCCAATAAACCCATTCCTCTCTACAGCCATCTCCATTTCATAATCTATCCAATTACAAGCCCCATAAGAATTCCATATCATCTATAGCCATCAAATTTGAGAGCCAAAATGCCCAACCCAACAACCCCTAATGGTCACAGCCTCAATCATCCCTCTAGGAATTCCCTCCAGCTGATGATCAACCAAGAAGATGATGACAACAAGTTCGTCTCCAAACTCCTCTCAAAGGAGAGCTCCGTTGCCAACCCTTCCTTTAGGGTTTACTATGGAGGTGTTGTTGGATCTGTGCCCTTCATTTGGGAGTCTGAGCCTGGCACACCCAAGCACACATTGTTCACGACTCGTCATGACAACTTGTCTCTCCCTCCCCTCACCCCTCCTCCCTCTTCCTTCCGGAGCACCACCGGGACTAACTCCGATAAACGGCTCCCCAAGAAGGCCGTCAGGAGATCCGGCTTCCTCCACCGGGTTCTGTGGAAGATGGGGATCGTGAAGAGATCGTCCCTGATAGTTCGCTCATCTTCTTCGAGCTCATTGGGTTTCGTGTCCATCAAGCCGCTGGATTACCACCATGGGAGGAGGCGTTTCGCGAGCCAGGGGTCATTCGACTCGATCACCCCGTTCGATGATTATGATGATGAGGACAAGCACGCCAGATCAGTACCCCAGGCAGCTTCATGCTTCGGGATCGGCAGGAGGAACGGGACAGGCCCTCGTGGATGCTATGGGTGGTGACATTGCGCATATAGGCGGATCTAATGTATATCAGGTCATAATTTCATTAGAACGTGATCAGTCGATGAGTTTTTTCAGCATGAACATTGGCGTCGATCGTCTCAAATGGGCCGGAGTCTGAGAGCGCATGCGTGGTCATGAATTAGTTCCGGTTGTAAATTTAGGCGTCGGTGAACCCACCATTTTTCTTGGATAATATATAAGCATGCGGTGGCAAAGGTGCACTTCACATGCCTAATAAATTATACCACATATATGTCCTCTGTGTGTGTGTATATATATATATGGTTTTTTATTTAAAGTTCATCGCGAACAGAAAAACGTGGGGGGTTGCTTCTCGTTTAATTATAGTAAACAAAATTTCGTTTGTCACTTTTATGTTTATACGGACTTGTTTTATTTGCATACAGAGTTGATGGAAGTTTCGAAATGCGGGAAAATAAATTAGTGGATCGTGATATTCCCAATAATACACGTATAGATGAAATTGACCGTTGATTTGGGTGTCTGATCAAATTAAGTTAGATATCTGACTTTTGATAATCTCTCTGCAATCTTATTATTGTCCTCAAGCTCCTGCCAATAATTAATTGACAACATTTATTTCATCTCCTAACAATATATATACAATTAGCTAGATTTCTAACTTGATTTAAGTTTTCGTCATACGCATATTTCTTTTCTTCTTCACATAGAGCCTTTGTCCAACAGAAATATCCATCATCTTATGAATAATTATTCATTAGTTTGTTTAGTAATTTAATTTTTGTGACGATATTACTATCTTTTTGTCACTTCGACTTAGCCATTGAGGGGGAAAAATGGACATACAGCAAACTGCAGAGAAATTTTCTCTACAACTTCGTGTTCAGTTTTACGGACAAGCATGAACCGGTTTTTTTTTTCTGTTTCTGTTTCTGTTTTTTTTTTTTTTTTTTTTTTTGCGGGTGGCATGAACGGGTTTATGCCTGAACTTATATGGATTGCATGAAATCTCAATCTATATACGATGACAGTCAGAATTTCTGAGGCAATCGTTATATTTAGTTTTCATTTCTGACATGTCCCTCTGGAATGAGCTGTTAATGCATGGACTAGGAATGGACTAGGAGATAGAAGACCACTGCCTATGTTCTTCCCATGATATTTATTGTAATGGTCCGATATATTTACATGTCAAAATAAAAATAAAAATAAACAAATTTTAAAAGAATGAGAATGAATAAAAAATGGATTGATCTAAGTAGTTCGGCATTTATTCCTCTTAAATAAGATTTCGAATTCGAATCTTAATTATGAATGAAAAAGAAAAAATCCATAATAAAAATAGTTTTACATCTTAGTTGGCCGATCCGGCTTTATTAAGATTGACTGTTAGGTTCCGGATATCAGGATGTATGAAAAAAAAATGCTTTTTTTTCCCTTCATTATGCACTATGGTATCTGAAAGTCCAATGAGCCTCGACTAATTTCGTCCGAGGTCGGCTCACTAAGGAGTAAAGCTCTCTCAATGTAGATTTTCTTCATTTATATTACTCGAATTCGAGATCTTATTTAAGATAATCAAATGCCGAACTATTTGAATCAACCCTCGATAAATAACAGAATGTTTTTTTTATAATGGCCTATAACATTTATGAGCTGAGGGTGAATATTTTTGTGGCACCAACTTGTCCTTTTCACAACTTATTTAACAGCTTCAATTTCCTAATTTGTGAAAGTGGGCAATGCTAGAGCTATAGCTTTGGCCGTCCATCTTATATTAAAATCTCACCAAAAAATAAATAAAATGTCCCATTTTTTTTTCCTTTAGCGATTTATTATATAATAATATCTTTGTGTTTTTGGGTGATATATAAAGTGATATCTTATAACTTCTACATAGTAATGCATACTTAGTTGTTGGAACTTGGTATGTGTGCTTTATTTGTTATTCATCATTTTTCGTCCACACCACGCAGTGATGTTAGATGGCAGGCAGGTCCCACTGCACTTCAATTTCCTGAATTTCGAGATAATTATACTCCGTTTGGTTTCGCAGTTAAAATCATCAAAATTTTAATTTTAATTTTAACTCAACACACTACACAATCATTTGTCTTTTTCCACAATAAAAATCAAAGTTACTTTTAACTCCGAAACCAAACGCACCATTATTCCTCCTCGCAAACTCGAACCATCACAATTAGTTCTCGAGTCCGTCATTCGTCAGATATCGCATTCACACTTTCCCTTTAAGTATGCCTCATCTTGTACCTCGAAAATGTAATTCGAACTCCCGATCCTGACTGCACCTACCGTTATGTGTTTCTCTGATGATTCATATTTATCGATTACTAATTAAGTCGGCGCCTCTGACAGTATCAGGAAGATGACACACATGAAGTGCCAAACATCGTATCTAAGGTTCGCCCCTAATCTTCATTTTGCACGTGAACTGTCGGCAAGCCAGTTTTAAATGATATACAAAATATTCATCCAAAAAAAAAATGATATGCAAAATCTTAATTGGCTCCTAACCTATTAAATGATCTGATTTTTTGAAGTGTTCGGGTCCATCAAATTGAGTGAATTATCGAAAATGTATCAATAGCTTACAAATATCTATGTTTCATGTATATATACGTATAACTTTACATATCAACCGTGAGCAAAATGACGATAAGTCGATATATCAAGACATGATCGATATAAGAGCTTAAGTTGATAGGTACTGTCACCCACCTGATAGTTAATGTATCAGTGTTTAGTCTGCATCAAAGAAACATAGTAGACAGAAATGTTATTCTGATTCTGATTATAAAGTATTTTCGACTTAATGGTACGTATTCTTATCAACGTCAAGAGAAGATTCACATAATTCTATCCCCAATGCCCTGAATCGAGGCTGAGTTTACGTAAGAAATCAGCTCCGGAAAGGGGAAGCGCCGTCTGGAACCTCAAGAATCTGGCAGTGGCTAGGAAAAATGAGCCGCTAAAAGCCCGACTCACCCAGGATCTGGGACTCCTCATAACCCGAATTTGTGACTTCATGTATTGCATTTGCCAGATAGTTCACGTTGCCCGTTGTAACCCCTGCCATGCTGCAAAACATATCCAGAGCACTTGAGATGAACGATGTCGTGTGCCCATAACCTCTGTTTCCAATGTTTGTTTTAAATTTCAGCAAACCAATTTTTTACAAGGCGGTAGAAGTAGGTGGTAGGATGCCATTTGCAGTTATATATACAAGAACAGCTACAGAGCTTGCAATTATTGAGCATTATGTGATCTCCTGATTCGAGGGCATACAAACCGAGAATATTGGAAAAGAAAAAAAATGAAGAGAAACAAGAATAACCGCATCATTTGTAGAGCTTCCCGACGAAATAATACCTGATTCGGCCATCAGAGGTCATGTATACATGGAACTCCCTTACTAACCTATCTATCTGCTCCGCCTTTAGCCCAGAATAGCAGAACATCCCAACCTGCAGTAGCACTAAATTGTATTAATACAATTAAAGGTAGAAAATTTATATTAGTCCGGCCATCTTTTAAATCACAACCAAAGTAATAATGAGGTGCATCCAGCATTCAATGCCCACCCAGCAAATTAGATGCCATCTTGAAATGGAGCACCCAAATCTCACAGCACGTGGTCAGCAGCCGAATAATTTTCTACTTGCAAGACACTCAAAAAATTCAAATCCGCCTTAGTAAATACTAACCTGGCTTGTTATGTGCTCCCAGTTGAGAGGAGAACCCAATTTTTCGAGACTTTCACGAAGAGTAGCCCTCATCCCTTGAATTCGATCTGCCATAATCTAGAAGGAAATTCTGGTATCATGATACAGGTGGGAAAAGGAAATGCTATACCAAAAAGGGAATGCCCCAAAGATTTAGTTATTACTTTAATTTCTTCCGTCCAGAGCGCCTTAATAGCTTGATCTCCCAAGATTGTCGAGACCAGCAACACACCATGAACAGGGGGGCTCCCATACATTGCCCTTGCTATCTGCTGCAGTTGGCTTTTAATAGCAACTGCTTGCTTAGAATCATCACAAATAAAACTGCAAAATATATTGACTCAGAATTTGACAGTCTGAAAGAACCAGTTGCCCATTTCATACAAATGACCATGGTGGGAATCAAAATACAATTTTTTGCACACACTAATTTTGTTTCTAATATTTAATCAATGTCCTTTCCAGAGTCACTTTTCCCCTTCATAATAATCCCGGTTATCCTGAATCACCCAGTATATTGAATATTTCCAATTCCATACAATTTCTCCAGGCAAATCTCAAGTTTCACAGCAGTCCTTATGCCACTTTATAAGTTAGAGTCTCGTCAGTTCAATTAAGCCAAAATGTTCGGGCCACATAATCTCTCCCAAAAATCACATCCTCTTTTGAATCTCATAAATTCAAACATGTTGTTGGTCTAATTCAATTTGAAAAATTGAGTTAACCACAATGATTGATTGCTCTCAACACAAGGACGATTTTTGGAGAACATTGGCCAACCAGTTTATAAGAAACTTTTCCATAACAGATGTATCAGACTCTTATAGGTCTGAAATTGAACTGGAACTGTAAAATTACCTGAGACAACCAACACGATGCCCATATAGTCCCATGTTCTTTGCGAAGGACTGAGCGCAGGCAACTAAATGCCCATCTTGGAGGAAAATATGGATTGCTCTGGCATCCTTGTCCATAACTCCACTTGCAAAGCCTTGGTATGCAACATCAAAGAATGGAAAATGATTTTTCACCTGAAAAGACAATGTATGGATTAATAAGAGACAACCATAGATGCTAGACTATGACATATGTGACAAAAAAAACTACCTTTAAGTAATATGAAATTTCTCTCCACTCTTCCTCAGTAGGGTCAACGCCTGTAGGATTGTGAGCACAAGGGTGCAATAAGAAGAAGGAACCTTCTGGGGCATTCTACAATCCAAGAAATCGGAGCATCATCATCCAATTGATTGACAATTCGTTCTAATCAATTACACTGCACAACTAGAAGATACATGCAATTTATGCTTTAAAATACGACAAGATCTTTTTTTATTTTTTAATGTAAATAAAGTCAAATTTCTTTATACTATCGGAATGACGCCTTCTTTTACTAATTCATTAAATTCACGAATATTTTCCTAAAAGAAGTTGATCATGTATACAAGAGGACACTCCTGTTCCGTTGGCAGATGAGAGGATTCTTCAGTGTCTGCCATTGTGATGACTAAGAGAGTAACTCAGGAACACAGATTTTATCCCAGAAAGTTTTACAGGGGAAAATGCAACTGCAAGTTACTATGGAGGTGGGATTACCTTAATGTCATTAATTAGTCCCTCAAAGTTTAAATCCTTTGACTGGGGATCATAGTAACAAAAGTTTCTTGCAGAAACTTGGGCATCTCTCCAAATATTGTGGTGGCTGTCAAAAATTGGAGGAAAAAGAAAATTAAATATTGGTAACCAAATTATGGTACGATAATTCCATATGAACTTTCAATTCCTACACACAGTGAATCAAAAACTAAAACGTAAAAGACTTATAAGGAATAAACCTCACTTGGACCATGTGGGAGCAGGAAAATACATATGGGAATTGGGATAGAAGCGCCTTTGGAATTCTGCAAAGAGACGGCATGCACCAGTGCCAGAGAGTGCTTGAATGCCTGCAAACCTCCCCTCCATAACAGCATCCGAATCTTTTCCATAAATCAATTTACAACTCTCCTCCACCATTTTGGAGTTAACTGCAGCAGAAACTGACTCCCTGTAATGCAACTAAAGTATAAGATTCTGGATACTAAGGTAAGTGGGATTACTTCAAGAACTCCATATGCTGAAAAGATGAAATTATATTGCAAAGTGATGCATACTCTGAATGCAAATTGTCAATTCAGAGGTGAGTCATCACAGCAAGTCCGCAGTTAGAGGCACAGAGCAAAACTCAAAACGATTTGCCTAGCCCTCATACAATGTGAATTTGGGAGTCAGTAAGGAGATATCTTTTTCTTGTGCAAGGAGGAAATTCACCCAAAATCTTATAAATTGTGATTCATTAATCCTTTGGAAGGATTAAAAGAAACGGGATAATACACATCCTCAAAAACATCCCTACCATAATCTCGGCGATAAGATAGCATTACATATTGCTAACCTATTATTGTATTTGACTTTCTGGCTGTATCGCATTTGATCAAGACTTTTTCTCTTCGTATGTTGTCCTGTACAGTAACCATCTCTGTACCTCTCTCAGCCTTAAAAAAAAAACTCAAGCGTATCTCCATATAAAGAGAGCTCATAGTATCACGCCATCCAAAGGAAAAAAATCAACTCGATACGCATTTTACCAAGACATTCTTTCTTACTACCTATATGAGCTTGAGTGCATCTGCAACACAAACTGCTCAATGGCGAAGGCCAGTTTCTCTTCTATCATCAAAGCTACCCTTCAAATAGAGCACCAAATAGCAACTAACCATCGGAAAATTATGCAGTCGAGACTGAGAACTTACAGAAACTCACTCCCGGCAATCTTTGCCTCAGCGTCCCGGACGCACTGAAGCACGACGGGCCTTCCCTCGTCATCACGATAAGCTCCCTGCATTCAACAGAACCATCAGGCGCCTCAGCGGAAGCGTCCTTGACCAAGATCAAGAAACGGGATACGTGAGACTCGATTACCACGCCCAGATTGATCTTGTTCGGGCTCGGGTCGGCGAGGAAAGCTTCGGTGACGCCGGTGATGGGGTCTTTGGGAGCTGGGCTCACGTGCTCAAATCGTCGAACAATTGACATGCATCTGCTCCTCCATGCTCTGCCACTGTTACCCACCAAGTTTCTCCACATCATGTGATGTTCCTTCGCTTCTCCTCCTCTTCCACCTCCTCCTACTCCTTCTTCCGATTGAAGTGAGATCAGTTAAGGTCAGATTCAGCATAGTTATATGCGGACCAATGGAGCTGCCAAAGTCTGTTCTTGATTCGATGAATAGATTTTCTCCTCTCCACTTCCGGTGGGCCTCTCACTCGGTTTTCTCTCCTCGGATTTTGAAAAGAGCTGAGAGCGTTGACTACCTAACCTTTGTCGCCTCGGGCATTATTTTTTGTTTTTTTCTTGTCTTTACGAAATTGCACATATCCGTCCTCATAATTCTATAGTTTCGGATTTTTTTTTTTGGGTAAATGGTATAACTTCATAGATAACAAAATGAATTTACATCAGATACCAGTGCCAATTACCCCTGTACAGAGCAGTAAGCTAAAGAAACTCAAATCCCCCCCCCAAATCAACTAAGTGCAGTATCAAAATGGCGAAACATATACCCCACTAGAGTAGAATGTACAATTTTGCATGAGAAGCGGGGAAGAACGGACAACTTTGCTTGCACATCCGAGAAGATCTTTCGAATTATGACTGCCGAAGACGAGACTTGCTTTTGGTAGGTCCTGGTATTCCTCTCCCTCCAAATGCAATAAATATAATGAGTCCAAAGTAGCTTTAGGCAAATAACGTCAAGCTTCTTTCCACGGAGAGAAGAGATCCAGCAAAGTTCCGTATTCCAATCAATATTGGGTCTGTTCAAACCAACACGGGCTAATAAACTTCTCCAAATCCCTTGGGTGACCGGGCATCCAAGAAAGAGGTGATCCCGAGTCTCTAGCTCCAAGCTACAAAATTCACATTCAGCTGCAGCGAGCGAAATTCCCCAATTAAGGAGGCGATCTTTTGTACTCAGCCTATTATGTACACAAAGCCAGCTAATGAAAGAAGATCGAGGGAAATGCCCCCTCAAACCAAACAACACTCCTCCAATCCATCTTTGGACCCCTGGTTCTTAAGCATTTCCATGCGTTTGCAATAGAAAAAGTTTTAGATTTGTGAGCTGTCCATGTGACCCTATCACGATTGGAGGGTCGGATTGTTGCTGCGAGGTCATGGATTAGAGCAGCTTGCGGGTCCGAGCTTCTGGGCCAGTGCCAGCAGCCTTCGACTAGAATTGAACTAATAGTTGTGTGTTCTTTGATTGACGGAAAACACTGGAGTCCTCTAGTGCAGTAGTTGATCAAAGATCCAACCGGTAACCACGTGTCATACCAGAAGGACACATTCGTGCCAAGGCCAATTCGATAGCAAATAAAGGGAGACATCAGAGTCCTAAGCTGCAAGAGTTTTCTCCAGTTCCAAGAACAATCACCAGGTATCCTTAAAGACCAGATACTGCGGCCTTTGATTAAATACTTAGCAGCCCAAGCCACCCAAAGAGACCCTGAGCTCACAAGGAGAGTCCAGAGGTTTTTTAACACGCATACTTTATTCCACATAGTTAGGTCCTTAATGCCTAGTTTCGGATTTCATCCTCATACTTTTTTATATTCCATTATCACCCTTATCTTTGGTCCTTTCCTTTTTTTATTTATTTATTTACAGTGTTAATTAGATTAAGGGCATTGGTCTTTATAGTTGTTATGATTTCTTGATGTCGTCATGAATTATTTTAGAAATTTTCTTACTTTTGCCTTGAAATTTTTCAATTTAAATATTTTTAGTAATAACACGAGACGTTACTTTTTTGCTGATATTAATTCGTACTCTAGTACTGATTTGATTCTGACTATAAGTTTATACCACGTAAAGAATTAACTTGCGTATATCGAAAGTGAGTATTTATTACAAATGACATAGAAGAGACATCAAATTACAACTTTCAGTTACAAAAAAAAAAACAATATAAACACCCCGACTCAAAAAAAAAATCTCCCTTTCACCCAAAAGAAAAAGGACTCTTATCCAATAACAAGCTAAGAAAATATATAAGTTTTTTGTATTTTCCCTCTACCCAAAAAGTTAAACTTTTTTTTTTAAGGAAGAGAGAAAATGTCCATTGACCAGCAAGTTTTTTTTTTTTTTTTGAGGAAAGAAACAAGAAAAAGATCCAACGACCAATGATCAATTAAGTACTCTGCAGTTAGCCCTGATCTGGCCGCTGCTTCCGGTGAGGGGACTGAGGTTGCCCATCTTGATCATGGCACCGGCAAAGTCGGCCCGGAATAAGGCATAGTTGGAGGCGTAGGATGTGACCTGAGAGTCCGTGGAGCCACCGCTGAAGAGCTGCTGGTCGGAGTGGAGCAACCCCTTCTGCACCTGAAGGTTCTTGAAGTAGGCGTTGTCGAACGCGGTTGGGGTGGTGGTGTCGAGCGGCGACAGGTTGTTGTCTCCTCCTGAGCTGGGGCAGCTCGAAGTCAGTGCCGCCGCGAATGTCCCGTTTATGTCGTTGTCTGTGTAGAGGCGGCCCCTGAAGGTCAGGCACCGGGCTTGGCCTATCGTGTGAGATCCTGAAGAACGTTTCAAAAGCCTTAGGTCTGGTGAATGTATGTACTAAAACAAACTTACACAAGCCATGCAATGTGTGTTCATTATTTCATGCACAGCTCGAAGAGCTCGAATAACCTGATAGGGCCACCATCTCTTTGGTTGTGAATCCTTTGTTTTTAAATGAAGTGATGAGGTCGCTAAGGTTGAAACTCGGGGAAGGAAGATCGCTGTTAGCACCGGAAAAATTTGCGGCGGTTGAATCTCTTCTTCCAAGATTGACCGGCCAACCCGGTCCGCCTAGCTGAAGGAGAAAAGGAAAAGAACAGTTTTAGTAAATATGCCCATGCAAATATTCATCGTATATGTGTATATATTATTCATACATAAATAGGATGATATAATTTGGCGTATTGTGCATGAAAATTGGCATATAGTATACGTACAGCAACCACAGCGTCTCTAGCAGCAAGGGCCAAGATATCAGCGCAAGAAACTTTCCCCTCACAAGCTTCTTCCACCTGGGTTTTGATCGTGTCGATCACTTCGTATCCTCTCACGGAATTGGCGTTTGCACCTGCGTTCTTCTCTCCAGTGAAGTTGGTCGTGTCATCCAACAGAATCGACGCATCACAACCCTGTCACGTTAGACATATATTAACATAAGTATTATACTCTAATATACGTATACATACACACATATATATACATGTGAATGCAGGCTGTTTTTTATTTCTTTTCTCTTCAACTCAAATACGTTTACGTGGTAAAAATTATTAGCTCGTTTAGCCGATGGATCGATAGATATACTGATCAGTAACCATCATGAAATAAATAATTTGTGCCCAATATAATCTTTCTATATTAAAAGGAAGATAAAGAGGAAAGCGGAGAGAGCGCAAACTAGGGCAAACGAGACTTGCATTGACAAAGCAATCATGGAAGAAAAGGCGGAGCAAAGAGGCTCCCATGCGGGACTCGTTCTTCACCGCAGAATTCACCACGGCGTGCACAATTGAATAGACATTCGGACATGTCGTTAGATATAAGCTAGGGGACGACAACTGGGAGGACACAGTGCCACTGTGCAAAAAGAGCATAATGAACAAGAAGCAAGACATGAATGTCGCAGTGTTAGGGGAGCAAGCCATTGATGAGAACACTAATTTATTTAGGACGGGTGGTTCAATGGATTGAAGGGGAATTTGAAGGGAGAAGAAGCTATTGGAAGCAGCTTGGTTGTTGGGAGTGGCTCTTTGCCCTCGAAGTCTCAAGAGTATTTATAGAAGGTTTTCAGTGTTATGTTCCTTAAAATAATGAATAAACACCTTACCCAAAAAAAAATGAATAAACAAATGATCAAGGTCAAACTTTGTAAACAACGAATATACAAGCAAATATCGAGTAAGCAACACTCAACCATCGACTAACATCCAATAAAAATACATATAAGTGGTAAGTTCTACAATGACCTCACAGACTTCCACTTATATGTATTTTTATTGGTAGTTACACATAAACAGTATATGAGTAATATGCACTAAATATTTTTTCGAATATACAATTAAGCAAGGGGGTATAGCAGTGACACACGCTTTCGTCTAATAATTTAAAGGTCGGATTCAATTCTCGTGATGAGACTATCCCATGTCTCTTTATTATGTTTTCTATTCCATTATACTAGATTTATTCATATTTTTTGTAACCGAAAAGAAACAAGGAAAAACGTCACAAAACTAAAAGTATGACCAAGAAGAGGTATAGTGCAGCTGGAATTACTTTTCAAATGTCGTCTAAGTCGTCTGATGCAACCTTTCCTCGTCAACTCTTTGTCATGGTTGTAATGCTGCAAGTGAGTCTACCCTGCATGTTCTTCGGGATTGTAGATTTGTGAGATGCATTTGGGAAAGGCTACTCAGTAACTCTGCAAGGTTACAGTTCTTTTCACTACCCCTTCGAGAGTGGCTGCTTTCGAACTTGTGCAACCGCCCTGGATTGCAAGGCTCCCTTGATTGGCCGAGTCTCTTCGGTGTGGGATGTTGACTTTTATGGAATTGGCGGAATAAGGAGATCTTTCAGGAGGGATTTCGTAGGCCGTAAGATGCAGTTTCTCGAATAGCCGAAGCATGTCGCAATCTGTCCTTGCCCACGGTTAATCTGCCCCCTCGGTCTCTAGGACGATCATGGCAATTAATTCGGTGGCACAAACCTCCTGATGGCTTTCTCAAATTCAACACGGATGGCGCTTCACGTGGGAACCCGGGTTTAGCCGGACTGGGAGGTATTATTCGTGATGAGAAAGGTAACTGTGTAAGCGGTTTCCTGCAAAGCATAGGTATCGCTTTGTCCATGATGGCAAAACTGTGAGGCATCCTCACAGGGCTGAGTACCGCTTGGGACTCAGGTTTTCGGAAACTGGTTCTGGAGACAGACTCTTTGATTGCGTAGGACTTAATTCAGGGGAAGAAGAATTGCAACCCTTTGCTCGGGTTTTTGGTGGAGGACATTAAGAGGCTCATTAAGCTGGCATACTCTCCGTGAAGTTTGTGCATGAATTGGTTGGCTCAGCAGACCGTCTCTCTTCCTGTAGGCGTTCATCCTTTATTTTCTATTCCTAACAGCTTAGGTCACTTGTTGTTAGGAAACATCTGGGGGGTTGCTATACCCCACCTTTGCCCTGTTTGATTTTCTTTGGGCTGGACCCTATTAATCTACTGGAAAAAAAAAAAGATCAAACGAAAACACTATCAGTAAGAGGTGAAAATATATAGAATATTCTTAATTTTCCCATAATAGAGATAAAACATCACTACGTTGAACCATCATTCCGACGAGAAAAGAATGCCTTGCATACATTTTTCTCGACTTCAAAATCATTTGCCTGATCACTTATATAATAACATTTTGTAAATTTCGACAATATCCCCTATAGTTTGTAAAATGATCAGCGACACCCACTACTTTCAAAATTAGCCACATACCACCCCCCATTTCGCTGATTTCTATTTTTTTTCTTAAATCGGGTCAAATTTAGTTCGAGAAAGGAAATCAGGTAACGATGCAGTTCCGTGACATGGGATTCACGTGGCAAAGTGAATGTTCTCTTGGTGCCGCGTCAATGACAGGAGGGATGGTGTGTGACTAATTTTTGAAATAAGAGATATCGCTGGTTATTTCACAAACTATATGGGGGTATCGTCGAAATTTATCATTTTATGCATAGGTTTGTTGGATTTTTCGTCCTTATAGACGATCCTCGGTGCGTGCCCATTGTCGATATGTAGCAGAGGAAGTGCACCAAGAAATTTTGATCTTTATCTCTTGCTAAATTCACGAGCCTCTCATAGTGCCCGATTTAGCCTCGTGGATGAGCAAGCGGAGATCAGCTACCAAAGCCATGCAAGGCCACACTAGCTAGGCCTGTATTGATTATTGAATCCATGCAAGGCCGAGTAGTTTGCCCACGTCGGGCCTGGCTAGGCCTCTTTGATGATTCAGTGACATACGCACGGTGACCCATGATGGCGGAAGGTCAAGTTTTTTAGTTTTTTAATACTTATAAATAAAAATAAAAAAATATATATTGAGAATTCCAGTAATTTACTGCTGTTTAGTCAATTTTGTATTGATTGAAATTGAAAATTCAATATGGTGACATAAACTGTGAAACTAAGTTACCCCAAAAAAAAAACTGTCAAACTTAATATGCTAAATACTTAAACCTACGGGCAGATTATGCTTGTGGTTCTTAATATTTAGTCTCGATTAATAAAATGATACATCGAGATCTCACTCAAAACACGCTAGGTTTTATTTTTCTCTATGATTTTCATTTTCTTATATAGAGTTGTCATTTTGTATTAATCTAATAGAAGTCTCCATATTTTACTTAGTCCTTTTCATTTTCATATGGTTTGTACTTTTTTTTTGTTTGGATAAATATATGGTTTGTACTTTGTAGACTCAAATCGTCGCTCAATGTCAATTTCTTGCTAATATATTATATCGCAACAGTGATCAACTCGACTTATCTTTGGATCACCTAACTCACTCACGAAAGTTTTGATGTGCCGTGCATAACCACATATAATGTAGTTTTGAACATATTAATCATGTTCCTTATTTCAAAGTAAAATGTCTAATAAGACAAGGATTAATTAGCTGTACCGCAAATAAACAATCTATTGAGACTTATCCAATAAAAGCAAACAATCTACTGAGAGAGAGATATGGCATAGGAGCTAATTTTGTTTGGTATAAAAGCAATTGCAATCATAATTCTTCTCCACTTCTGCACTGAGATCGTCGTTGACAACTTAAGATGCTCCATATCAGGGGAAATTTCAAAAAAAAAAGGGGAAAAAACCTATATATATTCTTTTCACACATGGAAATAAATAGTCAACGGACGATAGAAAGGTCAAAGGCTTATTGATATTGCAAATCAACAAAAGGGGACCTCCAAAAAAGGTCAACGTGTTAAAAGAAAGTCAGAGCACATTACTTGAAATAAAGAATCCCCTTCTCCTAATACGAAGATCCCTTTCATGAAGAAATTAGTAAGAAATTTTTGTAAAGGGCCATGAGTGACGAGACAGCTAATTTAATTAGGTCGTTAGCACATACATATGCATGCGAGGAGTTTAGTTCGATTGGTCATAGTTAGCATTTGCTTCTGTCGATGTGTTAAGATCGATGTTCTGATGATTACAGATTGGAAGAATGAGAAGAGAAGAAAATTTTTTATTTTGGTGGTCATGTTCTAGTTAGTACTAAGAAATATCTGTCAATTTTGGGAAACAAAAGAAATGCTACAATTAATAATAAGAAAAAAAAAAAGATTTGATATCAACATGAGTTGATTCAAGCAGTTCAGCGCTTATTCTGCTTAAGTAATGTCTCGGGTTCGAGTACTTATGAATGCAAAAAATTCACGTTGAGAGAGCTTTATCCCTTAGTGAGCCGACCCCACTTGATTGGATTAGTCGGGGTCAAATTGAATTTCTAAATACCATGGTTGACGTCGAAAAAAAAAAAAGGATTTGATTAAATACGGATAGTGCCGCTCGAGGGAATCCGAGGCCTGCCGGTGTGAGGGAACTGATTCGAGATTATCTCAGCAATTGAGTGGGAGGCTTTGTGCACAATATCGGCTTTGCCTCTTCCGTTATTGTTGAATTATAGGGGGTTTGGTTGGGACTTGAACTAGCATGGAGTATGGGCTGCAGAAGACTAATGCTTGAAGTTAATTCAACTGCTGTTTGAGGACTCATATGGGGTCAGATCCTGGTGTCCCTATATTCCGTTTATTACTGGCAGACATAAGACAATTTCCGTCAAGAAGCTGGGATATTTTGGTGGAGCATAGGTATCGAGAAGGCAACTATTGCGTTGATTGTGTTATCCAAAAAGCTATTTATATATCTTTGGAATTGCATATTTTTACAATGGTTACCAATAGTCTAGGCCCTATATATCATATCAACTCCACCAATATTATAAGACCGATGCTGATTGAAATCAATGAAAGAGCTCATGAGGTAGGAAAAAAATGTTAAAACATTAACCATCAAAAGAGGTTATAGTGCAGTAGCGCACATCTCGCTTGTTGATCTAGATGTTGCAAGTTTGATACCTAGTGAAATTATTCGTATAAACACAAATTGTATTTCACCAATAAAAAGATCCACCGAAAAAAAAAAAAAAGACTGACGAAATAATATATATAACGAGTGATCGTGCCAACACAGCTACAAGTCCATGCCGCAGTAATTTCAAGGTAAAACAGGGGTATTTTTCCGTTAACAAATTTTCTGGGCGAATTCAGGGATCTTTATTTAACGAGATCATGCACGCATTATCATTAAGTTAAATCTTATAAAAACCAAATGGATCGTAACAAGAAATTACAGTCTTCAACAATATTATTTAAAAAAATTACGAAAAAATTGTGTAATGCACGGAATTAAATTCAACACTGCTAAGATAATTTTCCTTTTATTGAGATAACTATAGCCTACTATAAACATTATTATATTGTAATCATTCGTTAGATTTTTTGAAATATAATGGACGCGTAGCGTGTTTTTATTGAATTAAAAGTCCATCTCAGCTCTATTAATAGAAAAATTAACGTCCGGACCACGATAAATAAAAGGGTTTTTTTTTTTTTGGATAATGATTCTCTTTATTTATTTCATCTCGAAACATACAAGGCAAAAAACCACTCATCCAAAGATAAACAAAAAGCCAACGAAACGAACAGGAAGGCCTAAACACCAAAGAAGAACTCTGTAATTACTTGGAACTGAAAGATCACCCTAAGCCTCCACCTCCAACTCCAAAACACGAGCAGAGTTCGCGAACTTGTTCTTAAATCCCGGGAGGAATAGGAGTTTCATCGTTATCATATGTGTAAGATAAGAGTATTGATTCGCTTTGAGCTTTTGCTCCGATTAATCTACCGGAATGGTTACCTTCTTATCTTGAAAAACTCTGAGATTCCTCCCGATCCACATATGATAACATAATGAGTCCAAAGAAGTTTCAATATGACAATTAATGTCTAACCCTTCGTCCTTTCATTGAGCATATACGTACCCAATCAACCTCGCTTTGCCAATTTACTGCAGATTTTTGAATCCCCAATCTGCAAGTGATGCTCTTCCAAATGGCTTGAGTTACATTACAAGTGAAAAATACATGGTCTCTCGCATTTCATCCGCGTGCCTGCAAAACTCGCATTCGGTAATTGAAGATGTAATCCCCACTTGCCAAAGTTAATCCTTGGTGTTCGGTCTGTTCTACAATGCAAGCCAACAGATAAACGAAACCCGTAACACATGCCCATGAAACCAGATTTCCCTGTTCCAAGCTTCTTTAGAACCTCTCCTTCTAATTTGCTCCCAAGCACTAACGTTGTTGAGTACTTCCCTGAGCTATGATCTGATCTTGATTTGAAATGGTCGATCCGAGCAATAATTGTCGAATTTCAAGAGCTTGCGGATCCTTGCTCCTTGGCCAGTTCCATAGCCCCTCTCTCGAGACTCGACTGACCTTATCATTCCATTTGATTGTGGAAAAGCAATTCAGCACTCTCTCACAATATGTGATAAGAGGTTTAACCGGAAGCCAATTATTAAATGACAACGAGGTCTCCTTACCATCCTCAATTCTATTGGTTATCGATGGCCGAGCCACAACTCTGGGTTGTAGGATCTTTCTCTAACTCAGGCTGCTTTGTCGCCCAGAAAGGGAAATAGTGAAGACAAGAATGATAAAAATAAAAGTCTAGGACAAAAATGACAAAAGAACAAAGATTAAGGACTAAAAGTGTCTTTAAAAATTAAAATGAATATCTTTCACTAAATAATTGTCGCTGCCCCTTTGCCACCAACCAAAAAAAGGGGAGATGGTTCAAGGTTGGTTTTGAACTTCAACGTTTGCCTCTTTTTAAGTTTTGGTCCTAAACCTCTTTTTTTGGTTGAGTTTTGTCCTCAACCCTTTTTTGGGTTGAATTTTGTCCTCAACCCTTTTTTTCTTTCGGTTTATCTTTATTTTTGTTGTAATTTTTTAATCGAAAAAGTTGCTGATGTGGCATTTTGGTAGAATAAAAAATTATTTTACAAAATAAAAGAGGTAAAAAATCAATAGAGAATAGGCAATGGGCCATTGAAATTTGTAGGGAAAGAGGAGGAGGGGCACAGGGGCCTCGTCTGCGACCACCCTACTGACACCGAGGTCACTAGTGATTGCTGGGATTATCGGCAACCTCCTAGGGATAGGCTTGACCATCGGAGATCTCAATGCGGACCGAAATCTCCTGATTAGAGGGAAAGGGGGCTCGATTGGCGAACACCCATCCCCTTCGAGGTCACTGGTAGCTTCTAAGGAACCAAGATCTCTCAATTAGAGGGCGAGGCGACTCAGCCAACCGACAACCCTCCTCCTTTGAGGCCTTCGACCACCTTAAAAGCCACTATGGACCTCAATGGTAGTCGGTAAGGCCCAGTCCATCCCTTTCTTTCTCGCTATAAATTTTGAGCGCTCGTTGTAAAATAACTTTTCATTCTAAAAAAAAAACGCATCAGCATTTTCCGGTTACAATGAAGGCCATGTGCATGAAATGGAAATCTTATAAGTATTGTCATCATGAAAGAGTTTACGCTACTACGCTACACTCTCTTTGATACATCGGTATTTTTTGACTAAAACGTCACAATAGGACTAAAACTGGAATCAAACGAAATAGATCGAGGATAATATCTAACTAAAAATATTTAGGACGAAAAACGAAAAAGGGACAAAGCTTAAGGACTAAAACAAGTCTTTTCCAAAATAATAAAACTACTCATTGGCCTTTTTCTTCGTGGTGTCTAACTCCTCCCTCCCTCCGCGTTCAGCTCAAGCGATTCTGCACTCACCGCCTTCGACCTTGCCCATTAAACTTCCCTGGCGCACAATTCTACGAGCCGCCGCTTCGGAACTCACACTCCATTTCATCGATTCTCGCCCTTCCTTTCTCCCACGCGTCCGTTCATTCAAGTCCGTACTTGACGCGCACGGTATGGTACCTACTTGGTTATCTATATATACACTACAGTTGCAGGAACCGTCCGCCATGATGATCCGCAACAAGCGGCCGCTCGCCGCCGCAGATTTCTTCTTCGGCGAGTGCAAATTCGTCGTTTGCACGTTTTCCCGATAAATGTAACCTCCAGGCAATTCTCCGGCGAAGATGAATCGGGGCGGAAAAAGCGGGCGCTGGATGCGGCGACTGAAAGGCAACACCTCTGGTGGCATTTCAACTGCTGCTTCTGACAGTGTGCGCTCCGCTCTTCCTCTCTCTCTCTCTCTCTCTATAGAATGAGTTCGATTGTCTATTCATCTGAAAGTTCAATGGTCATGAACCTAATTTAGAGTCTCCAATTTCGTTGACGAAGGACAAATTGAGCAATTAGGGCAGAATCAAACCAATTGACTTCTGAGAGGGTGATTGTGGAGGGTGCTGATACTTGCTGAATGATGAATCTATTGTCTGTTGTACCTGCAATTGATGCGTGTTAGACTGAGCTGGTCTCTTGAACGCATGGTGCTTTGAACTCGTTGATGTCGCTTTTCGAATTTAATTATTCGACCAGCTCCATTTCATGAACTTGTAGAGATAATATTAACACGAAAGGTTGAAGATGCGTTCGTGATTCAATCGTTCAAACTCTTTACTTCAAGAAGAAAGGATATAATTTTTGAGATATGAATATATTAATTTTGAACCGAACTGATAGGTTGGAGGACATGGAGCGTCCTTTGGTAGTGGTGATGGGGGATATGCACATAGTAGCAATCAATGCTCTGCCGCAAAATCTATTTTCGGTGCTCCCGGATGTCGCAGACACCTGCATCTGTCAAGTAAATCCTTTGCATCTGCTTCTTCGTTGAATTGGAAGGATGGTCTCCGAGCTGGGCAAAGTGAACCCAGGAGACCTCACACACCAGTGAAAGACATTGGTTTACAACAACCTCAGTCAAGGAAGAAGTCAGTGTCTAAGCGTGACGAGGAAATTTTTCCTTTTGAGGGTGGTGGTGGTAGTAGTTCGTATGTTAGTGTTAATAGGAGGAAGACCAGGATTGACCTGAGACCAAGGTTAGAACAGAACATTATGCGGGATGATGGTACTACTTCAAAATTGGATGCTGCTAACTGTACGAGCCAGCATGATCGACACCCTGCTGATGCTTATTCTGAAACACGGGGCAGGAATAGCCATAAAAGAGAATTCAAATCTCGCAGACAGAGTATAATGGGTAACCCCAGTACGACGAGTTCAGGCTCTCCCTTGGGCTCGAATAAAGTTCTACCATTTGATATTTGTCTGCCTCAAGGAAGAAATTTGGTACTAGAAGATGCTCGAATGTCTGAAAGGGATAGGGCTGAGGAAATATTGCAGACCGCAAAAGAACTTGGGCAAGTACTGAGGCCTGGAATGGTTTTGCTCAAGAAGTATATTGCCCTCCGCGAACAGGTGCTTCTTGCAGGATTAATTTTGTTACTTGGTTCGCAAACTACTTTTGTTTTATCTCTGGGAGAATGCCTACAATAAATTAATGTCTGCAGGTTAAAATAGTAAAAATATGTCGGGAGCTTGGCGTGGGCCCTGGTGGATTTTACCAACCATCTTTCCCGGATGGGGCAAGGATGCGATTGCAGATGATGTGCCTAGGTATGAATTGGGATCCGATAACAAGAGCATATGAAGAAAAGAGACCATTTGACGGCTCGAGGCCACCTGATATACCTTATAGTTTTAGGCAGTTGGTCGAACGAGCAATTGGAGATGCACACGAGCTTGTTGTGGAGGACATGCCATTGAAAAACCCAAGACACATACTGCCAACAATTTCTCCAAACATATGCATTGTAAATTTCTATACTACCAGTGGGCGACTCGGTCTTCATCAGGTTCGTAACAGTTGTCTACTTTTCTCCTAAATTATGCATGCCTATGCGTTTATGTGTGATAATTAAGCAAAGAATCGGACTGTAACTCTCATTGTTTCCTGCATTGAAAATGTTTTAAAGTCCTCTGTGTTCCTTTTTTGGTCAATTCTGTAGGACCGTGATGAAAGCCGGGATAGCCTCGGAAGGGGTTTGCCAGTCGTGTCCCTGTCCGTGGGCGACTCAGCAGAGTTTCTGTATGGTGACACGAGGGATGTGGACGAGGCAAAGACAGTTGTACTGGAATCCGGAGATGTACTTATATTTGGAGGCAACTCTAGAATGATATATCATGGCATTTCATCGATCTACGCCAACTCCGCACCAAAGGCTCTTCAGGATGAAGCCGGGTTTCGCCCAGGACGCCTCAACCTCACATTCCGCCAGTTCTGAATGTTTCAATTTTGTATTCTCCATTTCTTATGTAGCTTGTTGCAATATAAATACATTTTTAAAAGTAAAATACAAAAGAATACTAAGTAATATGTACGATATGCGGGATAAAATACCAAATCAATTTTATATAAGATTATGTAGTTTAAGTTAAATTATAAATTTTTTTAAATTATTATTATTTAGAAGGATATAAAAATCAACTAGGAAATTCTAAAGGTGGTTAGAAATTTTCGATGTTAAAGCTGGAAAGTCATTTAAGAATAAATCTTATAAGATACATTAGTTTTTATTAATTAATTTGATTTTTCCTTATTTACTATTCTTTAAAAAAATGTTTTTAGTTTGTTTTATGCGAACTGACAAATTTAAATAAAGCGAAACTTTATAATTATAAATAAATAAATCAAACTATCAAGTTAAAAAAATGAAAATGTATTTAATTATGATCTTACGTAACATGCGGGCACGGTTGTTGTCGAACCGTTATTCAATCTATATTATTGAAGATATAAATTAGCATTTTCTTTTTTGCTAAACTAAAGTAGCATCTTTTTTTATCAAATATGTAATGACTAGTTCATTGTAACTCAAATTCTGAGAAAATTAAAATCAATTCTACTCACATCAAATGAGTTGCCAAACCATTATTTGATCCTTATTATTAAAGACATATGGAAAATATCTTTTAAAAAAAAGTATGTGTATATATTGAACCATTTTTCTGCTGATCAAAATTTTACAAGAAAGATATAAACGTATGTTGGTTCAAACAGTTCGATACTTATGTCCCTTAAATAAGATCTCGAGTTCGAGTATTGTGAATAGAGAAAATGTATGTTGGAAGAATTCTTATTCCCTGGTGAGCCGACCCAGTTCGAACTAAATTAGTCATGACGTATTGACCTTTCGGATACCAGGTACACATCGAAATTTTTTTACAAGAAAGACGAATATAAACCTCCAGAAATGAGAATCAAGACCCTCGGCACAAATCACTCTTTCTTTGTTCCATGGAACACCAATATCGGACGGAAACACCAATATCGGACGGCAAAACTAATATCGGAGACCCCAGCAACACCTATAAATGTTTGAACCCCCAAACCGAACAATTAGCACATCCATACGCCAACAAAATTAAATGCCTCTTCTTAGGAAAATTGCAGTCTTTTTTATTGGGATCCTTTTTATCATTGAATTCGCGAGGGGTAAGCCCAATATTACCTTGCAGTATGTAATTTGCAGCGGGGATACATTTCCGTACGGCGACCCTTACGGAAGAAGTTCGGATTATGTTATTGTAGATGTCCGAGTTCATACCCCAACGAGTGGTTATGACTACTACGCTACATCTCCATGGCCCGATGCGGTATCTTACGGCCATGCAGCTTGCTATGGTGGCCTTTCACCTAAAGATTGTCAGTCGTGCCTGTTTTCTGCTTACTTGAGACTATCACCAGAATGCGAGTGGCATTCTGGGGGACAGATTCAACTTCAGGATTGTAGAATTAGATATGAGAATTATCAATTCACAGAATAATCCGACAAATCAATCAGATGGATCGCAACGCGGTTAAATTCCATATCAAGCTTTCCTTTGCGTCTCTTTTTGCCGACCTTTTCGATAATTAATGCCCTGCTAATCTATCCATCAATAAAAATAAATGTATTGCTAATCTAATAGTTTGATGGGAATATAATATAAAATTATATTGTAAAACTATGAAACAATTAGAGTTCCTTGATAGTAAAGAATGTAAAGAAAACGACTCCCATATAGTTAAAATTAAGGCCTGAACTCTTATTCTATAAATCTGTCATTAATTGCAAGAGACTATGTCCTATTGCAATTCGTAAAACCAGAATTACGTTTTCGCTTCTACCGGAATATCCTTTTTTTAACTTACTATACCAGAAATATTTAACATCGTGAAAAATTGATACAAATCCGGATATAGATTTCTGCGGCAGAACTTGGGGCCAAGTACTGAGGCCTATAATGGTTTTTTTTTTTTTTTGCTAATCCGGGATATCCAGGTTTCGCCCGACTAATCCCCGAGGATCTGTGAACCCCCGGCGGCGCACAGATCGGGTAATCACGCCAAAAGCCCTCCGGTGGCCCCGATAAAATTCGAATTCGGGATCGGGTGCAAGTTTATGAGCACTTTAATCACTAGGCCAAACCCCTTAGGTCTAGAATGGTTTTGCTCAAGAAGTATAATACCCTCAGTTGCCGGATTGCTTTCTGTCAGGGTGCTTATGATAAATCTCTCCAGGTTCAAATAGTTATTAATATACTTGTGTTTTAGCCGTGGATTGCATAGAATTTTAACATGAGTTATTTTTATAATAAAAGATATTTTTTCGGTACACGCCGGAAAAAAAAAAAAAAAAGTCGAGTCAATGATTTATATACAGTTTTAATAACACATATTCTGTTAAGTTCTTTTTTTTTCATTATTGATCACGTTCTTCCAATTTCATTGAGATAATAATGATAATTACTTCACTTTTTTGCATTATACATGAATTACAATTTACTTTAGAACTAATGGAATATAATACAAACTTAATCTTATTGCAAAATATTTTGATTATTTTATTTTTTTGATGAATTGGATGAATTAAATTGCTTAATAATCAAGATGCTTTCAAAAAATAAATTCTCCATTGAGAGGTTCCTTTGCTATAAAAATGGCGGAGATATATATTTATATATTTTATTTCCTCTTATAACTACAAAATTATATTTTATTATATATACAATTATAATATACGTAGATAAGTAATAGTATAATTCTTCACAATCAAACTAACAGGTTGAATTTCTAAGTTGCTTTTTTTTTATAAAAAAAATACGTTTTTAAAATATTACATGTTTAGATTTTACATTTATTTTTTAAATAGTACAACTCTTTAAATGATATTAATAGATCGAAATTTTATATTCAAGCTCAAGTGGTTTGGATATTTCGATTTAGGTTATTTAATCAGCCACAGTTTTTTTATTAATTAAATAGTCAAATTGACCTTCCAGGCTTCATACTTTTTATTATTATTATTATTATTATAAGAGTGCAACTGTTCAAATTCTTAATCTAATAGGTATATTATATGTAATTTTTAAAATTTTCACTTATATAATAATAATAATAAATTGAAAACTAATTAATCCATAATTATTATTTTCCCATAATTAATTCATCAGGTTCGTAAATCAAAAGTAGCTACTAGCTGGTCTCCCGAATTGGGCATCTATAATTACGCGAAGAATTGGACACTGGACTGCAACTTACATCCAATCTAATCTTTTGAGTCTCATCATTTCCTTTATTGAATAGGTTTATATAGTTCGCTGTAGTTTCTTTTCAGGTCGAACTCCGTAGGATCGTGATCGTGAAAGCTGGGACAGCCTCAGACAGGGATTGAAGAGGAATCTGGGTGTTGGGACCTGAATGAGGTAGACGGTGAAGCCGGAGAGGATGAAGAGGAGACCGATGGGGATAATATATATGGTATTTTATCCCATATATATTATACAATTTACTTTGTATTCTTATTAATGTCTTTAAAAGTAAAACACATTAATAAGAATACAAAGTAAATTGTATAATATATATGGGATAAAATACCAATTAAATTTGTTTGCAGTGAAAATGTCCAAGTAAAATCAAATACTTTAGAGTGTAAATTCTAGAAGTGATTTTACTATTTTTCCCACTATAAAAGCGTCATCTAACCTAATAGTGAAATTTAAATAAAGGGTCATGCAAGTCCTAGTGACGAGGATCAAATCTGATATTTCATGATTCTCAGTCGATGACTCGTGCCTTGTACCAAGACCCTTTCTTCCCTTTAATTGTGGAAGTGATCTATAATTATATAGAAGGATACAAATAAAATGAAATAAGAAAATGTAAAGGCTGTTACCATTTCAATATTAAAGGTGAAAATCATTTTAGAATAAACTTTATTTGTTATATTACTTTTGTTTAAAATAATTTTATTTATCTAATTTTATAAATCTTGTTTACAAAATGTATACATTTAGTCTTTCTATAATTGGCCAAAAAAAAATCTTTTTATATAAATAATACGTTTATTAGAGTTAACCGACGAGTTCATTTTTATTTGTGTTCATAATTAGAAGGTTATCAAAAAATTAACTTTACAATTATAAATAAGTAGTATATCAAGTTAAATAATAAATTCTATTAATTTATGTCAGAAATGATGATCTTGCGTAACATGCGGGTGTCCTAACTATGTTATTTACTTATTTATTATAACTCATATTTAAGAGATTAATTATAAATTAAATGTGTAAATCAATTCAAATTACATCAAATAAGTTAACCACATAAATGACTCAATTTTCTTAATTCTTCCCGGAACATATACGCGCCATTAGAACTTTACTGTATATATACACATATGGATATATATACTTGTTTTTCCCTGCCGAACTTTTACAAGAAAAGACGAATATAAACCTCCATAGGATGAGAGCTCAACTTGAGACACATGACTATATTTCTTAATTCTCCATAAAAACAATGCTAAGAGGAAGACACCTATGACAGAGTTCCCAGTTTGAAGCCACAGATCAAACAATTCTCACCAATCCAGACAACACAAAATGAATGGCTCCTCCCCTTCACCAAATTGCAATTTTTATGACTGAGATCCTTTTTATTGTTGATATCATGAGAGGTAAACCCAATACAGCCCAGCGGTATATGCGTTGCAGCGACGATTCATATCTATACGGCGGCCCTTATGGTAGAAGTTCAGATTTCGTACTTGTAGATTTACGACTTCAGACTCCAGTAAACGGTTAGAACTACTATACCGCATCTCCATGGATCGATGCAATATCTTATGGCCACTCAGCTTGCTATGGTGGCCTTTCGCCCAAAGATTGTAAAGCGTGTTTAGTTTATGCTTCCACGAGTCTATTATATACATTCGAGTTGAGCTACGGGGGACAGATTCAACTTCAAGATTTTAGGATGAGATATGAACATTATCCTTTCATAGAATAGTACAATAAATCAATTAAATGGACTGCAGCGCTGCGGTTAAATTCTACCTGCAGGTTTTTCTGTGTTTATCAATCGCTCACGGTATTAATTTTCCTCGAATATCAAACAAGAGATTACAAGTTCAATTCTCATCGTTAGACTATTTATGCTCATTTAGTAATTAATTAAAATAATAATAATAATAATGTTGAAATTTGGACCATCCAATTAAAGCTGGCTTTTGCTGTAGGAGATTATTTTGATTTTTGCGGGGGAGAATCATTGAAACTCCAATTAGGTTCAAAAGTTTTCCTGCCGGCTTGATCATTAAAAAGTTAAGATCGTAAATTTTCTTTATTCACGAAATTTAAATTCGAAACATTTCTTAATTAAGAAAGAGAGGTTTCAAATTATCTAAACCATTTCACAATTAGATTCAAATGGGCCCTATTCTCCCACTCTTTGAAGTTGACAGGCATCAGGTTCTCCTAAACGGGGAGGGCTTTTCTTCCTAGCCCCATAACCAGGAGATATTTATAAAAGGAATCCAAAGCATGAATCTGTAAACATGACCAACCATCACTAGTTACTTTTACATAGCCAATTAGTGTGCTCGTCGATGAACTGGTCACCGGAAGAGAGCTGACACCGTTATTCACTAGAACATGTACATTAGCGCTGCATGCAATAAGCGGGTGAGCCTGAAACCGAATTGTTGTGGTTGTTGAAGTTCGCCGTATAGTGTGGCATTCAGCAATAGGCTAGTACACACTTGTTGCTCATCATTAGTTACATAGCACAAGATATTTAATGCATTTCCTCGGTAGACCGGATAAATTTGCCGGTCATCTTCGGGGGCATCTGATAAGAACGGGACCATATGGACCTGGCCGTTCCATCCGTTAAAACTATTGCAGTTCCGTGAAGGAAAGCAATCTCAAAAACTTTCTGGCATAATCTCCATTGAGACATATCTTGGCATGTCAGGGAGGAAGATAAGGTACAAAATTCAAGCCACGCAAGCCTTAGCATATAAATATAATTCAAATTTCTCACCATGATGATCAGATAGATGTAGATGTTTCATACCACCCATCCTCTCATCTTTTGTCTTACTACGATTTTATAATATAAATACAATTAGTGTATGTTTTCATAGTGGTAGGTGGGTGGGACCATGTTTGCTCTGCAGAGCTTTCCCCATTTAGCTTTCTAAGCTTGGCAGATCCTTAATCTTACCATTTTCGATTACGACAAAGATTCATGAAATTTGTGACTCGTCATCAAGGAATAGAATTAAGAGAATGATATTAACGTGGATTGATTCAAGCGATTCGACGTTTGTTCCGTTTAAGTAACGTCTCGGACTCGAGTCCTTATGAATGCAGAAAATTAACGTTGGAAAAGTTTTATCTATTGGATCGACCCGGCTCGACTGAATTAATTCGGACCTAATTGGACTTTCAAATGTTGGAGTTTACACCCAAAAAAAATTAAGAGGATGATGAAAAGTCATGCAGAAAATAAACAAATAAAGAATTTGTAAGAGTAAACCGTAGTTTGTCCATAACCTTTAAGTTTAGTGGCAAAATGTCCCATAACCTTTTAAAAATTGCAATACCTCCAAACCTATTAAAAACTAAGCAAAGCACCACCTTGGATACCTTTACGGCCATTTTACTAGACAAAATATAATATAATAATATCAGATTTTAAGAAATAACTTCAAAAATCGAAAATTGAGAAAAAGAAAAAGAAAATCCAAAACCAGATCAGAGAAAGAAAGGGAGTGAGAGAAAGGGGGCGATGGTTGGTCGGCCGCATCAAAGCTTCTGACTGAAAACTAAAACCACCTTTACATGGACCTCCTGAAAACTAAATTACCGGAGGTGACACTTTGCTTCGTTTTTATTAGATCAAACGGTATAATGTAATTTTTTAAAGGTCACGGGGCACTTTGCTATTTGACCCGAAAGTCGGTGACATACTACACTCAATTTGTAGTATAGGTCGAAAGGTAGTGCCAATTCACTCAACTCTATTCGCGGCGTCCAAGAGGTTTCGACCAAACAAAATGATGTACTATAAATATTATATATATATATATATATATATCAGAAATGGGAGAATATTCCTCATTGAACGATGTAATCAATGAGCCAATTATAATAATTGCTAATTTCAACGGATTACTGATGTTTGGTTGTTGCTCTCAAAGGAAGTCCCTCTAATGGTAGATGCTTTACGGATCGTCATCCAATCCAATAATGTTACATCTGATGGCGACTATGCGCTCTCAATGGCAAGCCATGCCAACCTCTGCTTAGGGGAAACCTAGCTGGCCCACTCCCCTCCTCGTCTCAAATATCCACCGATCCTTTCATTGTCGGGTTGGAGAAAACTTTCTAATAACTTCATTGATGACAAAAAATTTCATATCGGCAAATATCGGTTACGAAATAATATCCAGGGCATATCTCCTTTTGGAGGATCATTGCCTTGAGAGTCGAAGGTTTCCTTCCAAGATTTTGCATTAAAAATGAATGAAAGAAGTACATTTTGCTTAAGCTACAGCCACCTAAAAAAGGATGTGTTATTGTTTATACCTCATGTATTATTATCATCATTATAAGTAAACGAAGCCCAAAATAAAGAATGGAAGGAGGAGGTGGAAATCCTACGCGACAATCACAAGAGGGATTCAACTATTAAACAAGCTGTTCATTTGATAGGCATAGCTTTTATCTCTTGTCGAACTCAAACTTGCTGTATATAGACAAGCACCCGTACCTTATCTAAACATTATCACGCACAAATATATTTATATAAGATAAGTTATTGAATGATACTACATTACAACGTGACGTGAGGAAGTACCAATCAAATTGCATGAAATTAGGAACTTTGTGCTAATCACTCGAATAATTGTCATAATTATTCTTAATTAAATAATTTTTATTGATTCTTTCTCATCGCTTCATTTGAGCTAATATCATCTAAAATTTTCTCATTTATATATTGTATCTATCTATACTATTATGAAGGAGAAATCTTTCAATTTCCGTAATGGTCCGTATAATTTAATTTCAAAATTATAAGAGGCATAAAATTAAGAATAATATTGTGTGCGTGTTGCTATATCCTCCTAAGAATAATTAACCTAAAAATTCTCCTCATTTAGAATCTCACTCACAATAGCACGAGAGTCGTGACTTACACAATATATATGAGTAAAATTTTGAATATAGAAGATTTTTAAGCATATCTCTTAAAAGAATTTAACATTTTTATAGTAATTTATACTATCCACCCGCTTATATTCCCATAATTTCTCTCTCCTTCTCTCTCACTCCCATTAATGTGCTTTTCTTACCATCGAAAAAAAATGTGTTTTCTATTCTCTCTTCCCCCATTCTTTCTTTTCTCTCTAAAATTTGACACACCAAAAAATCAACATTGCACCAATTTAATTTAGTTGTCAGCCTTTTTTATTTTCCGTTCTTCAATTACATAATCAGCTTTTCAGCAGATTCATATTTCTTTCATTAATCTTTTGTATACATCCACTCTTAGTAGTAATTCGGCCGGTATTATAATTGCAACCATGCACGTTTGATATATGTGCGTGTAATGCGGGTAGAGCTCTCATATGTATAATTTAGAAAGAGTTCATTCCGTTCATGTGATAATACGGCCAGATAAGTATCGGACTTTTGAAGTGCCACCATAAAAATTGTAAAGAAAAACTTTGAGAATAGGAAATAATCTTTTCAATTAGATAGATATGGGTCCATTTTATCTTTATCAGCTAAGTCGATCGATGTGTTATATGTCTGTTTGTCGCAAGTGCTCCAAAGCCATACGCAGTCGCTTTACTGAGACTTTATTCTTTTCTTGGCTCGGTATGTATTATTGCTATGCTGACTCTAAATCATGGCCACAACTTTAATTAAGCTCAAACTGCAACTTCGATAAGTTTACTGTCCAGTCCTAATAATTATTATAATTTGAGTCGCTATACATACATACATAGATAATCTATATATATATATATATAATACATTTTCATACATGTATCATTCCTTAAGATAATAGCCAGCTAAAAGAGACCCACGCACTGACTTTGATGTGCAACTTCTGGTCCAAAAAAGATCACATGTATGTATATGTCTTTGTAAATAGATGTCTATAAGTGCGTGCAATTATACATGTATCGGCAGTCTTTTATCATCTTTGGGCCCACATGAATTTTGAGATGACTTAAACGTGCCATATCGCATATATTGCTACACGTTTCACATGTGGGCAGTCCTATTCATTAACCCGGTATCATCTTGTAAAGAACTACCAAAGGATATCTCAATCGTAAAATAAATATTAGTTTAATAGAATTTTTTATGAGTATATTAGTTCAATAGATATTCACATGAAAAATGTGTCCAAGTGATGATTCGCTATACATATATATATACACCCTAAGTTGACCTAACCAAGCATTAATTAAACTTCTGGGATCATTAGGGTCCTTTGAGAAATATTCAAATATATGTATGATGAGTGTGTTTAATATTTAATCGAGAATTATAGCATAGGTGCAAAAGCAAATTGTCGTTTTTCTTTTTTGTTTCGTTATCCTGAAGATAATGCATAAACAAATAGATATTTATCTCCACCGAAAATGGAAAAAGATATTTATCATTTTGCGATAGATTCATAATTAGATGATCTTAACACGATGTGAAAAAGCATCAGCAGTAAATTAGTGAAATGACGTTGAACACGCACATGATGTTAAGTAATATTTATGACATACATGGATTCCTTCGGTTTTTTTTATCACATAATTATAAAATGGAACGATTTAGAGTGCGTTTGGATTGAGAGTTGAGTTGAGTTGAGTTTTGATTTTAATTGGTTTGTAATGATTGTATGGTTGAATTATGAGAAAAAGTGTGAAAAAGTAATAAATAATTGAGAGAAAATAATGATTAAGTAATGATTGTGTTGTTAAATTGTGAAAAAGTAATGAATAGTTGAGAAAATTTAATATTAAAAATTAAATTGAATGGTTAAAAAAATTTAAAAAATAAAAAAAAATAATGATTGTGATGTTGAATTGAAAATAAGTGAAATTGAGTTGAGTTGAATATTTTTCTGAAAACAAACACACCCTTAAGATTTCAAATATTTTCTTTTAAACACGCTTTTGGGAAAATGTGATGTGTGCACTGCACGCAGAGTTCTGTGGATCCACGCGAGTTCGTCAAAGGGCTCATGATCCAAGGGAAAATAAATGAAGTCTGCATTATTATATATATCATAATACATTTTTATGTCGTCAATCAATCTCTATCGATCAATTGGTTGTATTAAATGGTATTTAGATGCAACACGGAAATGCATATTGCATACTAATTGACCCTTATTTTTGTCCAAATTGTATATTGATTATATCCATAATTCCATTTAAAAATTGGCAGATTATGGGAGCATATATCGAAATCATTATATTTTATTCTCATTGGATGTGTATGCCGATTTGGCAGAGAAAATTAATAAATTAAAATAGAGCGAGTAGAGAGAGGAAAAGAATGAGTTTGCCACTTCTGCTTCTCCATCAAATTGTAAACTGAAAGTAAACAAATAAATTTCACGAGAATTACATGGAATTTGTTTCATTTACATGACATGGAATATGTTTGGCAGTTTGCCTGCCAAATTGCCAAGCCATATGCCTCCAGAAGTTTCCATCCATCGTTCTTTTATTATTATTATTATTAAAATCAACAGGAAAAATAAGAGAGATTTATAAACTTAATACGATAATAGAAAATGTAACGCAAAGGGCGTAAGAAAGTTGTACCGATAAGTATCGAATCCTAGATTTATTAGTTTCTAATCGGTGACTTGTGCCATTCCTCTGCCCATTTCTTTTTAATTTAAGTAATTAGAGAGAAATAAAAAAGGGAAAATAGGTCATAGAACTTATTAAAATTGAAATTCTATTAACGTAGAGAATCGTATGAGAGCGCTTTGGACGAAATTATGTTGGATATTTCAACTCATATATAGATTTTTTTTATATAAATTACATAGACGTTATTTTTATAATTATGGTTTATATTTTCCTTTTTCGTTATATATAGATCACCTCTATAGCATGTTACTCGAGTCAATGAGTGAGCCATCTGATGGTCTCAATATGTTTCCCTCCATTGAATGCACTTTCTAATATCATTATTAGAAGCAAAAAAAATGTTAATGCATTCATCCATTTTCTATAAAAAAAAATTCATAAGCCTAATAACAAAGGAAGTATAAAACTAAATAATAGGTAATTGTCACATGGCAAGTCCTACTGATCCAAGAGTTGAATCTAAAATATTTTGATAGCTAAGTGAAACGAGTGTTACTATATTATACTTTTTCTTATGTTAATGCACTATTCAATTATCAATAAGAAAACTAAATAAAGCATAAAATTAGTCTAAGAACTAAAATGTCTTATTTTCCTTTTCCTTTCATTTCATCCCATGATCAAACTTGGCTAATTATTTTGGTATCCCTAGGGTTATCTAACATTACAGTATTCAATGGGATATACGCTATCCATACTAAAATTTTAAAGATACACGAGTAATTTGAGACTCAAGAAGGAGAAAAGATATAAGTTGTTATGCGAACCCAATTGTGGTAATCTGAAAATATCAAGTAATCTAAATCGTGATCTCAAGAACATACGTGTCGGTGTGTTTGGTTTTAGAGTTAAGTAGAGTTGAGTTTTGATTTTAATTGAGTTGTAATGATTGTGTTGTTGAATTATGAGAAAAAATGTGAAAAAATAATGAATAATTGAGAAAAAATAATGATTATATTGTTAAGTTGTGAAAAAAGTAATAGATAGTTGGTAGAATTTAATATTAAAAATTAAATTAAATGATTTAAAAAATTAAAGAAAAAAAGAGAAAAGTAATAATTGTATTGTTGACTTTTATTGTACGGTGAGTATGGTTAAAATTATAGTTAAAATTTTAAAAATATAATTGTAAAATTAAACGGAGTAATTTATCTGGCAAAAATCACTTTTTTTTGGTAGGATTGTCGCTGTGTTAGTAGTGGAAGATTCCACCATTGGCAAGAATGAAGACCTTTCTTTTCACGGGTTCGAATTAGTTTTCCTAGAAAAAATTACACGTGGCCTACTATGGGGGTAGTCAACTCCAATTATGGAAATAGAATTCAAAATCTTTTTCTTTTTTGGAATCCAAAATCTCACAGATTAAGGTATGCTTGTTAATAAATCTATGACAGCTCATTCGCCCAGAAAAAAAATTCCAATTCTATTTACATATTGGAAAAATTAGAAAAAAAACTAGACACATCATGTGATTTATAGAGAAAATCTTTATGTGTAACTGTGATAACACATAAGATTATGACACAAGACACATAAAAAATATTAATTTTATTAATAATAAATTATTTTTTTGTTAATAGTAAATTTTTTTCATTCTTATTTATATACTAAAAATGAAAATAATAAATTTTTATTGACTCATGATATTATTACATGACATTTATTTATATAATAAAAATCAAAATAATAAATTTTTATGACTCATAATATTATTACATGACATTTATTTATATACTAAAAATGAAAATAATAAATTTTTATTCACTCATGGTATTATTACATGACATTTATTTATATACTAAAAATTAAAATGGTAAATTTGACACATGATATTATTACATGACATTAATGCATAACATCACCGTCAAGAGTTTCTCTCTCCCCCACACGCGCAATCACATACAAACACACTGTCCTTCCCTCCCTCGCCCCTTCTCTATCATATATGTTGGCATCCTCTTCTTCAGCCATCTCATCTTTCCAAAGCAGCACTCTCTCTCTCTCTCTCTCTCTCTCTCTGAATCTTCGCAGCCTATACTGAGGAGGAGGAGGAGGAGGAGGAGGGGGGTCCTGTATTCTCGGAATCTTTGGCCTTGAAATTTCCCCGCCACGCCTCTCAGCCTCCATTTCCGTACACCCCCCTGAGGAAAAGTGATCCCTGAAAACGATGCAGAGGATCACCGCCGCGAAGAGGGCCCTGGCTGCCCAAGCCCACCGGACCTTCTCCCAGTCGGCCGCCTCCCTCCGGGAACCTGAGCTCCCCAAAATGCCGGCGTTCGATTACACCCCCCCGCCCTACTCTGGCCCCCCCGCGGCGGAGATCCTCGCCAAGAGGAAGGAGTTCCTCAGCCCCTCCCTTTTCCATTTCTACAAGAAACCCGTGAGTGTTCTTCTTCAACCACCCCCACCCATTTCCTTGGCGCCGCGTTGTCCTTCGTCCGAAGGCCGATTCTGAATCCATGATCGGCTGTTCTCCTCGAGGTTATACGAAACCATGATGAATGATGGTGGGAATCGGATCGAGAATCGAGTCGATGGTTTATTCAATAAGTTTTGTGTACGGTCGTATACACTGACACTTTCCCATTGTGACTTCATATCCTACGTGAATCATCACGACCGAGCTCGAAACAGGTTCTCCGTTGTGCCGATACTCGGATTCGAAGCACTGTTTCCGGTTCTTTATAGTCGGACCTTCGCTCTGTTCTCTGTTTTTTCGGTCACGGGCAGAGTTGCTCTGTCTCTGAAAATCCTTAGCCGAGAGCTTTCCATTTTCTGATCGATACGCCTTCATGTGCATACTAATTTGTCTCCCAAGATTGTATGGGAATTAACCATATTGCTGTGGACAGATCAACATCGTGGACGGGAAGAAGCAGTACCTGTTCGACGAGGAAGGGAGGAGGTACCTGGACGCGTTTGGCGGGATCGCCACAGTGTGCTGCGGCCACTGCCACCCCGATGTGGTCTCCGCAGTAGTCAAGCAAATGAACCGCATCCAGCACTCCACCGTGCTCTACCTGAACCATGCCATCGCCGACTTCGCCGAGGCCCTGGCATCAAAGATGCCCGGTGATCTCAAGGTTTGGGAATTACAATACCCCAAGAAGTGCTTTTTCTCGGAACTGCAGTATTTTATCATATGTTTGTTTTAGGTTGTAAAATTTGATTTCTTCAATCATATGTTGATGTATAGGTGGTTTTCTTCACGAACTCGGGGACGGAAGCAAATGAACTGGCGCTGATGATGGCGAGACTGTACACGGGATGCCAGGATATCATATCCATTAGGAACGGGTACCACGGGAACGCGGCAGGGACCATGGGAGCCACTGCCCAGAGCATCTGGAAATTCAACGTGGTTCAGGTATCTTACTGTTCTGCATATATCCTCGAATCATAGTACATGTTTATCTCTGTCAACCTTTCATTTTCATGACGGCCTCTTTGCATAATGGAACCTTAGGAGATTCCCATTTTTGTTTTTCTCTGTGCCCTTAAGACTGTGCGTGACCCCCCCGGCTTAAGTGGAGATTTTAGAGTAGCTATTAGGTGGAGATGTGGACCTGACCGATGTAACTGGCCCCATTAGTCCAGTTAATATGAACATTCTCTTTTCTTGCTTTTATGTTTTCTTTTTTCCTTTTTATGGTTCTCTGGGCCGATTCCTTCTGCAATGCCCTGACCATTTCGTGCATAAATTATGTACACGGAGGCGGACGTCTTCAGTTTCTTTAAAAGCATTGTTGAAAAGCGGCTCACAAAATCAGAATCCAGGCACGACTTCTCGAAATGATCCAAAACTATTTTCACAATACTATGTCGGATTCATCGTTGTTTGGGGCATTTCATTTGACAGCATTTCACCAATATTGGAATCAGATATGAAAAGGAAATGATGAATGGATTAGATGACTGCACAAGAGCCAAATAAAATGCCATCATTGATTTCTATGTATTGCCTCAGTTTCTCCTGCACACCGATGAACAGCGTATTGTATCGTGTATGGTGTAATTGAGTGAAATGGTTCCTTAGCTTCCTTTTCACCTGTGCGCGCAGAGCGGAGTCCACCACACCTTAAACCCAGATCCATACCGAGGAGTTTTTGGATCTGATGGAGAGAAGTACGCAAAGGACGTGCAAGATCTCATCAACTTCGGCACTTCGGGTCACGTGGCTGGCTTCATCTCCGAAGCTATACAGGTAATGTGTATAATATAAATCCACTCAACCGTTTTTCTCTCCTACTTGAAATATTTCAAAGTAAAGACTGTACTGTTCTAAACGCTGTAGGGTGTTGGAGGAATTATAGAGCTTGCCCCGGGTTATTTGCCTGCTGCATACAGCACTATCAAGAAAGCTGGAGGCCTTTGTATAGCTGATGAGGTTCAATCAGGATTCGCTCGTACAGGGAGTTTCTGGGGGTTCGAATCCCACGGGGTTGTCCCCGACATCGTAACAATGGCCAAGGTAAATTGTTTTCTTGTGTTTCTTTCATTGTAGATGTCCTAAGGAAGCATCTCCTGTCAAAAGCCCATCTCGCACATCAAGAGAAGTATGATTTTGCTGATATGAGGTCCTCCGCTCACGATTAGAATCTTTGTCGGGATAACCTTAACACAGGGCATTGGAAATGGGATCCCGCTCGGTGCAGTGGTGACGACTCCTGAGATTGCGGAGGTCCTGACTCGCCGCAGCTACTTCAACACCTTCGGTGGCAACCCAGTCTGCACTGCTGCAGGGCTGGCTGTGCTGAATGTGATCGAGAAGGAAAAGCTTCAGGAGAATGCTCATGTAGTGGGATCCTACTTGAAGGAGAGGTTGCTTTCCCTCAAGGATAAATATGAACGTATGAAAATCTCTCTCCCTCATAAATTAACCAACTGGTATTTTATCTCTCAATGTGATCATTTACGTCTAATAACTGATCCAGCTGCTGCTATTTGATACAGATCTTCTGGCATGATGATCGCTAATTTCTTTGTTTTTTTTACTATTTTAGTTGTCGGGGATGTGAGGGGCAGGGGCCTAATGCTAGGGCTCGAGCTTGTTACCGATCGCAAATTGAAAACACCTGCCAAAACTGAGATTGTACATGTGATGGAACAGATGAAAGGTTCGGATATCACTCTTTCAGTCCCAATGTTAGGCCTCTTAAAAAGTATTTTCAACCTCCTTATCAGACTCTATTGGTGCTGACAGATATGGGAGTCTTGGTCGGTAAGGGAGGGTACTATGGGAACGTGTTCCGGATAACTCCTCCTCTCTGCTTCACCAAAGAAGATGCAGGTATATAATTACATCCTTTTATCAGCATATATACATTTATACTGACGAACTAGCCGAATGCTAACATGATTGCTACTCCAAAGCTTTGATTTTGCGCAACTGACGACTGCTTTTAATGATATTGCAGATTTCCTAGTGGATGCGATGGGCTATACACTATCGAAGATGTGAAGTCTCTCCAGGATCTTAGATATCTGAAAGTGTGTGTGCAGGCTCTACTTCCGATATATCTGGCAACTGATGCGTATGAGTGCCTGCATATTTGCTCATAGCAAAATCACTCATTATAGGCATGGCTCAAGAATCTAGTGGTGAAACACAATTGAGCGATGGAGCCAACATCTCGTTGTCTCTAATTCATGGCCTATGAAATAAGTTTTTGCTGCAAATAAATCCTTTTTCACAGTTCCATGCTCTTGCTTCAGAAACAAGTTGCGCATTTTCTCAATTTCAGTCTCATTATTTTGCTCGGGTTCTTTCGGATAATAAAGCGATGGAGCCAACATCTTGTTGTCTCTAAATCATGACCTATGAAATAAGTTTTTGCTGCAAATAAATCCTTTTCACAGTTCCATGTTCTTGCTTCAGAAACAAGTTGCGCATTTTCTCAATTTCAGTCTCATTATTCTGCTCGGGTTCTCTCGGATAATAAAAACAGCTCCTCCTTTCTATTGGAAACATGCTAAACTCTTCACTGCGGCATGATTACTGACTCTGGTATGGCTCCATTCAGGTCGAGACATGCTTTGCTTGTTCTGTCCTGCTGCAATCTCCTGGTGCAACCAGAGGGTCAAGTTTTCTTACATTCGAATAGCCCAACTGGTGATTCTATCTCCGAGGGCAGTTTGTTCAATCCCGATTTTAAGCCCTGCTTTTAATTCTTAGTGAAATGGTAGTTTCATTCAAAACAAAGACAATCTGTAATGGCTTAGGAGTGACAGGGCCCAACTGGCTAGGAATGCAAACATCCATGCCGGTTGATGAGTGATCGGCAGTGGGCTGAGAGAGTTCCTGACTAATGTATCTGCTGCCCGGTTTTCCATCCCACTGCCGGAATCATCACCATCGCCACGTTACGAACACTACTTATGCTCCAATGAATCACGTCCTCTTGAATTTTTTTTATGGATTCGATGACCCCACGTAGCATCTACATGAATATCGAAACTCATATATCAGAGGATGTGGGTCCCGCGGTGCGTCTAACAATAGCAATTCGGGTAAAAAACATCGACAGGCATCTTCTTGCTATAAATCATCCATCTTCTATTAATCTCTGCTTTCAGGGAAGGCATCCCAATCATAGAAAATGTGTTGAATTTTGGACCTTGTAGGGTTGGCTATAACTATAACTTTCGTTCTCGTGTATCCATGCTTCGAGTATTTAAGCCTTCGTCTTACGTGAATTTGAGGCATCCATTAAAAGCGACTAATCAGGCTCCATAAGGATTACAGTTCATAAATTAAAAGAGTTATCCTACGAGATTCAGTGAATCTCTCCTTCTTCTTTATTTTCTTTGAGGTCGCATTGATCCTCATCATCATTCCATAAACGAGATTGGAAACTTAATGCATTTTGATGACTATTTTAAGGATTTCATCACCCCACTTGCCCCTAATCCAAACAAAAACGTCGTTCCATTAATTGATGCTTTCATCCCCGGACATTGTCAAATTAAATTAAACACGAGATCCCCTCTCATTAACCCCGCAATGGGTGGACATCGGATGAGACAGTGATTGACACGTGGACGGCTAAAACTCCTCCTTGTTCTTTTTTTAAGTCCAATTGCCTAATAATTGAGTTTTAACTTTTCTAACTAGGGTGATTAAGACCTCAATGAGGTCAGTACTTTGAACGTCACATGCCCATGTCATGTGAAATTTTTTTTTTGTTCCCTTTTTACTATGTCTTTTTAACGGTTGTAAAAGGGAATTAATTATAAACTCTGAAAAAAAGAAAAAGAAATAAAGAGTCTCGTAAAATTTTATTGATGGAAATCAAACACATGATTCTTGATTTGAAACCAAGGTATGTGGCTCTTGTTTTTATTAGTTTTCTAGCTAAAAGAAAAGAGAAGGATATTTCGTTCCCGTATTTTAGAAGTTTTCCTGTATCAAATGATGATTTAGTTGTTGTTTTGCTAAATTAGTCAGCTAAGAAAAAGGTGAAAATGCGCTCAATATAATTAGCACGTGTTCCATGTTTCAAAAAAAAAAAAAAGAAGGGAACAACAGTTCTTACTCAACTCAACTAATTAAGTTAAGCTCTCAGCTTAAGCATCCTGTGATAAGATCTTTTGATGAATAAATCCAATTTTCTAATTAAAAAGAACTAACAAAAAACCTGTATTATTAAAAATTCCACCATATTCAACCACTATCTCTTTGTAGGATTCTCACTATAAATAGAATGGTTAGGCCCTGATATATAAAGAGAATGGTTAGGCACTGATATTTTTTGCAGTCTTTAATAATATATAAATTGATTGATGTGCAATATGTTTTGTAACTTTGTAATAATTCGGGTAATTGATTATTCATTTGAAATTTTTATAGAAATATTAAATAAGAGATCTTAGCTTTTTTAAAAAAATGAAAAAGGAATATATCATGTAAAGTTGATAAATTTAATGAAGTGGAGCATGCCTTGGCCCAAATACAAAATATTGGAGCATCCCACCAAAACCCCAACCATCTCATCTCATGTCCAACAGCGAAAAGCCAAGTGGCGAAAAATGTCTACCAATAATGTCCTTTAAACCCCCTCCCCCCCCCCGCCCCCCCCCCCAAAAAAAAAAGGGTCTATCAATAATGTCCATCTCAATTAAAATATTCCAGCAATCTTTCCAATTAGGCACAGATTATTCATATTCATTTAGCATACACAAGTCCAAGCACCTTTTTCTTTAATAAGTATTTGAACAACAATGAGGAGAAAAGAGAGAAAATATGGCCGAAGTAGACCTTTACAAGTCCTCAAGTAAGAATAATTCAAACCTTCTAATTGTGAATTCGTCTATCTTTCATCCAATAAACTGTGTTGGTTGTGTGAAATTATATTTTATTATAAAATAAATAGCCATTTAACTATAAACATTGTTTTAATTTTTGTGGAACTATATTTATCTTTAAGGACATATAATAACGATGAGTTCTTGGTCTGTTGACATAATCATTATATTTTATTGAAAGACATTTTTATAGTTATAATGTTGTTCTTCTATGAATGAGGAGGCAATTTCTTCTATGTATAGGAACTAAGAAGGCAATATGACCTTAAGAAGGCGTATACATATGACGAATATTCTCTAGTTAAGACTTCCACTCCACGGATAAAATACAATACCATTACCATAAATTTTGATTATACACATACGTAAAATTATACATTATATAAAAAGTACACTATTTTTCCAATAAGTGTACATTTACATTTTCGATATATACTGGATTAGTTTTACATAATTTATATTTCCTATATACCGGGTAGTTTTACATACTTTCTCTTGAAACTAAAAGATTTTATCGTTGATTTTATCAGCGAGGCTTGCTGATTGTAATCGAAAAAAAAAGTAATAGTAAATAAGGAAATTATTATAAAAAGTAAATATACACAAGGAATTACTCAATGAATAATTAATGATCATAATTTCACCGAAAAAAATTAATAATTATATTATCTTTTGAAGTTATAATCATAATTAATTGTTATTACAAGAAATAAATACAAGGAATTTGTCAATTAATAATGAATAAATATATTGAGAAAAACAACATCGATTCTCTTCTTCCTCTCTCTCTCTCTCTCTCGACAAAATCCTAAAATCGAAGAGAGCCTTCCTTTCCTTCCTTCCTCTTTTTACAATTTTTTTTTCCTCTGCCGCCACAGTTCACACACACATACAGAAAAGCCGCCTCCACCCTCCCCTCCACCCCCGTCGCTCTCCGCCTAGGGTTTCTAGGGTTCTTCTCGGGGCTCCGACTCGCCCCGCCCTGCTCCCCGGGGGCTTCTCCGAGCTGGATTTTCTCTCCTACCTCTTGCGCATCTCCATGCGCCGCTGGTTTAGCGGCTTCGTCGATTAGCTCCCCCCCCCCCCCCCCCCCCCCCCTGCCGATCCCCCGCTCTCGGCCCCTCCCCTCTCTGCTTTCGCTGCTCATGATTTCTCCATCCGTGCAAACTCTCACACGAGCTGGCAGCTGAGACTGCTGATTTAGCTGTCCGCTTGGTATCGGTGCTTTGGTCTCTCTCTGGGAATCGTTCCTTGGAGTGGGTTTGGCGGGGAATTGGATGGCATTAGGCGATTTGATGGCGTCCAGGTTCTCGCAGTCCTCTCTGGTGGCGTTCGGGTCTAACCACATCGACCGCTATGATGCGTTCGCTTCCTCCAGCAATAGCAATGAAGACAGTGATTTGGTCCCCCACAGGAGGGATTCTGAGGTCGCGAGCAATAGCTATGCAAATGGTGGAGCTCACGCCACCACCAGCATGGCCTACTTGCCGCAGAATGCTGTGCTCTGCGATCTACGGCACGAGGCCTTTGAGGCTTGTGTGCCCTGTGGTCCCTCCGACAGCGGTCTCGTTTCAAAATGGCGGCCTAAGGACCGGGTAAGACCTCATAGTTCAGTTGTCCTGTGCTCGTGTACTGAAGCTATTACCTGCGAATGCTTGTTAACTTTCGCAGTATGAATTAGGGATTCTGATTCTAAATTTGTTCTCCTTTAGGTATGCTAATTGCATACTGCAAGATGAGATTTTGTGGAAAGGGAAGGCTAGTCTGGAACAGCTTGTTTTTAGTTAATATGAGGTCACTAGGAAAATTTATGCGCATTTTGCTCAGAAAGTTGCTGTGTGTTTCCAATCTTTCTCTTTGCGATCTTCGACGGTTGCTGTGACCAGTCTAAACTTTGGCTCTGAATTATGTTCAAACTGCAGGCTGCCTGCAGTTTGAACATTGAAAATACTGGCAATGAGCTTTTGATTGTGATATTCCTGCAGTATGTCAATCCTAGGAAAAAATTTTGGGGGATAGGATACTCATATTTCACTTTTCTGAATGAAATTGATGGCTGTACCATCGAGGATTTTGCAGTGAGCGAATGGTATCCAATCATCATAGGTAAGTTAAAATCATAGGTAAGTTAAAATAAGACCATGCGAATTGATTTCTAGTTAAAGTGCCAAAAATTGGTTTGGATAATGATAAAGAGTTCCCACCTTCAGTACTCTCCATATTAGAGGATTTTTCACAACCATGTCCTTAGAGGTGAGATGAGACAAAGGGGGATTTATCAGGGGTTAGATGCCAGTGTAATGGAAGCTACAACACTGAGCTTGAGCAGTTCATGGCTAGGAAGAGAAAGGACAGAACTTCCTTATTGGAACATAAACCTTAAGCCTGACCAATTAGTTGATCTTGGATTAAAAGTTGAAAGTTGTCATGGTTACTAGAACTCTATTCTGGAGCATCCTTGGTATGGAACTTTACTGTCCTCCAGAATCATTTTCTAGAGCAGCGTGTGTCAATTCTGTATTGGTATTTTGCATAGTGCTAGTTTTCTGGCAGCTGGTTTAGATTATTGAATCTTGGACAACTGGAAAAGTCAAGTGAATTGGGAAACACCCACTTCTTTATTCCTGAATAATGTGGGAAGATAGTACATTTTGTTTCTGTTGCTACATCATGCATATTTTTATGAATTTTCCCAGGGGAAAATATGACAGATAAAGAATAGCGAAGAGGGTAAATCTTACTTTGTTTTATAGCTATAAAATAGGCCATTTATCAAGCGGATCCTTTCTTCCCCCATGCTATGCTGGATAGATGTTTCGAAAAAAGACATCGGAAGAGTCCAAGAGTTTTCCTTTGTATGCAAGTGGAGAGAATGATATCCTATTAGAAGGAAGAGGATTCTGAGGAGGCCTTTATGGCTCTATTACCATTGAATATTTTGTTTTGGTGGGGTTGCAAGGCTCTTATGAGTACATGTCAAGGAGGCCTTTTGCTGCAGTTTCTGAATACTCTGGTCTATATCATCTTCATACTTCGATTTTATAATATTTTCGTCTGAATGCTTTGATAGGAGTTGTGGAGGAAATGTCGTGTTCCTTTTTCTTAAAGATCAGGATGTTACTATGGATAAGTTGATCTCTTTTTTTACTTTATTTTGCCTGAAGAATTTGTCTTGATGTCATGGGAATACAAAAATCAGTTAGTTGGAACTGATATTGATGATGAGTCTGCTTCTAAATGGTTTTGGTGGGAGGGAGAGAGCTTAGAAATGGGCCATGCTTTGCAATACCTATAAAAGAGAAGAATCTTGCAACTATGCTTTCCTGTATAGCTGTGTCTAATAATGTGCATTTTTTCTGCAGATGAAAACAGGATGTGTAGCTATAGTTTTGTGTTTAAACATAAGCGTTGACCCACCTGATGTAATTAAGATCTCTCCCTGTGCCAGAATGGAGTGCTGGATAGGTATATCAGTTAATTGTTAAACTGCAATTCTCTTGTACCATTTTGTATTTAAGTCACTGCATCTATTCAAATTAAATAATTTGGAATTTCAGCGCCTCTCTTTATTCCAGGAATGTTTCTATAATAAATGCCAAGGGCTTTTTCTGTAAATATTTGTATATTTTTAATTAAAACTATATAAATCCAATTGTTATTCATGAATTTTTGTTCGTTTTAATGTCAAACATTTAGCATGGCATGTTTTTACCTTCAAAATGCCTCCATTGCAAGAATCAGAGCAGGGGATGACATCTTCCGAGCTAGAGCATTAGAGAGCGGGGGGGAACAATTGTTCTGAAAGTTTTGCAATTTATGCTCGAGTCATTTAATTTCCCTTACTTAGAAAGGGGAACAAAATCACCCTTAATTTGGTAAACACACCTTCTTTGTGTTTTTGTTAAGATGGGCTTTTATTTCCCCCATTTAAATGCAGATCCATTTTCTATGGCACCTCGAAAAGCTATCGAAACAATTGGAGAAGCCTTGAAGAGACAGTATGAAAGGTGGCAACCCAAGGTAAGGTGTTTCTTGTCTTTACTGATGATTTGATCTCTTGATGTGTGTTGACTCTAACATCATCTGTCTGTTCACCATCAACTGGTCAGGCTTGCTATAAGGATAAACTCGATCCTACTGTAGATGAAGTGAAGAAGCTTTGTACAGCATGTCGCAAATATGCTAAGTCTGAGCGGGTTCTTTTTCATTATAATGGACATGGTGTACCAAAGCCGACTGCCAATGGTGAAATCTGGGTGTTCAATAAGGTCATTTATGCTGCTCCCAAATTTTTCAGCTAGTCTATTTGTTAACAGTTGCTAGTTCCTATCTGTTCCTTTTCATTTCCTAACTGAAATTGTTTTCACAGAGCTATACGCAATATATTCCCTTGCCTATCAGTGACCTTGATTCTTGGTTGAAGACACCATCTATATATGTGTTTGACTGCTCTGCTGCTGGGTTGATTGTTAATGCCTTCAGTGAGGTACTATGGGATGCTATTTTTATTTTGCATTATTTGTATGCATGTAAATGCATTGATCCTATGCCATAATAATTTGTTTGTAATTTTCCCCCCCTGAAGCTTCATGACTTAGGCTCTTCTAGCTCCGTTGGATCTGCAAGAGATTGCATTCTTCTTGCAGCTTGTGAAGCACATGAGACTCTTCCACAAAGTGCAGAATTTCCTGCTGATATATTTACTTCATGCCTCACTACACCAATTAAGATGGCTTTAAGATGGTAAAAAGTAGCTCCTTATATGTCATTTCTTAAGTAAGCTTGTTTCTTTTAACAGTTTAGTATTAGTATTTAAGGGTGATGCACTTTTCTTTCTGGTTACTTCTCTCCCCCACCAATTTAGCTTGCATTCTTCAGTTCTCGTGGTTATCCATTTGCTAAGTATATGCTGTCTGTTCGAGAGTTGGGTTTATCCTCTGACGGCTAAGTTCTTAGGTTCCTTATTCTTTTATAATTCTTCACTTCTAATTGTCCCTTGAGTTACTCCCCACAATTTGCTTTCTGTAATATCTAATTCTGAGAAATCGTGTATCAGGTTTTGTGCTCGGTCATTACTCCGCGAATCTCTTGATTATTCACTTATAGATAAAATTCCTGGTCGTCCAAATGATCGGAAGACACTTCTGGGCGAATTGAACTGGATATTTACTGCAGTAACAGACACAATTGCCTGGAATGTTTTACCTCATGGTAATGCTGTTTCTTCAATATTTGATCATTGATGCTATTTTCCTGTCTGTAATAATTACTCAAATTTTGGGTTCAGATCTGTTTCGGAGATTGTTCAGACAAGATCTATTAGTTGCCAGTCTGTTTCGGAATTTTTTACTCGCTGAGAGGATCATGCGGTCAGCAAATTGTTCCCCAATTTCTCATCCCATGTTGCCTCCAACCCATCAGCACCATATGTGGTAATGCCAGATTTTCTTAGAAGTCTGATTTAAGTCAAGTGGGGTAAACTTGCTTGGGTTAATTGTACCTGTTGTTTTCACTCCAGGGATGCCTGGGACATGGCTGCTGAAATCTGCCTCTCTCAGCTCCCAGCTTTGATTGAGGATCCTACAGCAGAATTTCAGGTTTGTTCTCCAAACCATTCTCATCGAGCATGCTTTATATGTTGTCCTGTTCTTAATAATGTCAATGTTTTCTGTCATTCTTTCAGCCAAGCCCCTTCTTTACGGAACAACTAACAGCTTTTGAGGTGTGGCTTGATCATGGAAATGAGCAGAAGAAACCACCAGAGCAGTTACCTATAGTTCTTCAGGTGTGAAAATTTTCTATTTCCTGAGCTTAAGCTGATGATCTAATTACTGTTCTGTTGTGTTGCAGTCTTTATTTATTTATTTATTTGTGTGATGCATAATCTGGTGAACTGTATATAAACTTCGGTAGTCTGGTTAGGCCTTTCTTTTTTTTTTTTTTAAAACGATTATGTCCTATATACCTTCGCTACTTATCCGTATCATCTTTCGAAATGTTTATTTTGTTGACTTGTCCGAAGACATGTGCCCCTTTGTATGAGCTGATGTGGCTGGATGAGTATATAATGGTTTAGTAATATTTAAGCATCACAGAGATAATTGCAGCAGCTGCACCTTCATTGTAAAAGTTCAAGAGTTTCTAGGTCTAATGATTGACGAAGAAAGCACAATCCATTTGGTTGACATTATGCTTGTTACAGTTGTAAGAAGAATGGACCGTAGATTACATATGATATCTCACCATTATGCAACTGTTGTTTCAGGTTCTGCTCAGTCAAAGCCATCGATTTCGAGCACTTGTTCTGCTTGGAAGATTTCTAGACATGGGATCCTGGGCTGTGGATCTGGTAATAGTTGCTGACCTGGGTGTTGTATTCTCTCAGTATATGCTATCCTTACAGTTTTACCATTGTTAACGGATTAACAGATGTATTCTTCTCTTGCAGGCCTTGTCTGTTGGAATATTTCCTTATGTTCTTAAGCTGTTGCAAACAACGACACCTGAACTTCGGCAGATTCTGGTATTCATATGGACCAAAATTCTTGCACTTGACAAGGTAAAGTTTAATATACTGTCTCGCATATTGTAGCAGTATGTGGAAACCTTGGATGGTAGCAAATATTGTCCAAATATACAATGGATATATTATACAGGATATATAACTATCTGAAAAGTTTAATTTTATTACATTTGGTGCGTGCCAATTCATTGTATCAGCATTATGTCATTTTGACAGAAGAATGAAAGGGGCAAGACATATACATAAGTTCTGGTTGAAGATGTTTATTTTCAATGCTCTTTTTGCATTTCCCTATTTCTTCGTTATGATTATCTTTATTTGACTCTGGAATTCTTGTAATATAGTCATGTCAGGTGGATTTGGTAAAGGATGGGGGACACACATACTTCATCAGGTTTCTTGATAGCATTGAAGCATTCCCAGAGCAGCGTGCAATGGCTGCATTTGTTTTGGCGGTCATTGTTGATGGCCACAGGAGGGGTCAAGAAGCCTGTATTGAAGCTGGTCTGATCCACGTCTGTTTGAGGCACCTACAGAGTTCAAATCCAAATGATGTGCAAACCGAGCCTTTATTTCTTCAGTGGCTTTGTCTCTGTCTGGGAAAGGTTTGGGAGGATTTTACAGAGGCTCAAATGATTGGTTTGCAGGCTGATGCCCCTGCCATATTTGGCCCTCTATTGTCTGAGCCCCAGCCCGAGGTAATATCATGTAGCTTTATCGATTTGTCTTCGGTCTTTCATTTTCCGTCGTCTTGTACTACCTTGATTCTGAAATCTGTTCCAATTCAGGTAAGGGCTGCTTCTGTTTTTGCACTGGGTACGCTGCTTGATGTTGGCTTTGACTCGAGCAGAGATGGTGGTGGAGGAGATGATGAATATGATGACGATGAAAAGATTAGGACTGAAATTAGCATTGTTAGAAACCTTCTAAATGTCGTATCAGATGGCAGCCCACTGGTGAGGGCAGAGGTTGCTGTGGGTATGCTATCTACTTATTAACCATGGTTTCATTTCTGGCTGTTGCTTCAGTAATATGACAAACATCTAACAGCTCTAGCTGTTGTACATACAAATTTTAGACTTAATTTTTTAGGGGAACAAGGAGTACCTTATATTTGGACAATACTGACTATATCCCTTTTCTTTTGGATACTTTGTTTTCCACAACAGCTCTTGCACGGTTTGCTTTTGGCCACAACAAGCACCTTAAAGCAGTTGCTGCTTCATACTGGAAGCCGCACTCTAGTTTGCTGACATCTTTGCCTTCACTTGCTCAAATTAAAGCCCCAAGTAGTGGTTATACCACGCCTGGGAGTATTGTGGGACCATTGCTACGGGTAGGTGCTGACAACTCATCAGTGCGAGATGGAAGGATCTCCTCTAGCAGCCCTCTGGCATCTTCTGGAATTATGCATGGATCTCCATTGTCTGATGATTCATCTCAACATTCTGATTCTGCAACGGTTAATGATGGCATGAGCAATGGTGTCACCAATAATTGCAGGCCAAAACCACTAGATAGTACTATGTACTCCCATTGTGTAGCAGCTATGTGTACTTTAGCTAAAGATCCTTCGCCACGTGTTGCAAACCTGGGTAGGCGGGTACTTGCTATTATCGGAATTGAACAAGTCGTGACTAAACCTTTGAAAGCTGGCTCTATCATACGGCCAGCCGAACCTGCAAAGGGAACTGCCCTTGCTGGACTGGCTCGTTCATCTTCATGGTTTGAGATGCATGCATCAGGTATTAACAATTCGGTCCTCTATTCACCCCCTTCTTTTCACCATCAATCCAGTAAATATCTAAAACGTAACAGTTTCTACTTGAACGTGACAATTTCCCCCCTTTCTTCAGGTCATTTGCCATTGACATTTAGGACGCCTCCAGTTAGTCCTCCTCGACAAAGTTACTTGTCTGGAATGCGAAGAGTTTGCTCTTTGGAGTTCAGGCCCTACCTTATGAGTTCTCCAGATTCTGGTCTGGCCGATCCACTTTTGGGTTCAGGGGGAACAGAACGCAGTTTTCTTCCACAATCAATTATCTATAACTGGAGCTGTGGCCACTTCTCCAAGCCAGTTCTTGGTGGAGCGGATGATGGTGATGAGCTGCAGATTAGAAGAGAAGAGAGGGAGAAATATGCACTGGACCACATAGCAAAATGCCAGCACTCATGTGAGGCCCTTTCCATTGATTTGTCACCTTGGATTTAATGGTGAAATTGGTGCTTGTGCTCATAGTTCCAAATACTTATGATTTCTTTTTTGAATTCAGCTGTAAGCAAGCTCAACTATCAAATTGCTAGCTGGGATACCAAATTTGAAACAGGCACCAAAACAGCATTGATGCAGCCTTTCTCTCCAATTGTGATTGCTGCAGATGAAAATGAGCGGATCAGGTATTTTGGAATTTATTAGTTTATGCTTAGTCTTTACTTAATGGTGTTTTAGACGTACAAATAAAAAGATGGGACAACTATGGAAGCTGCTAGTTTTGGGGTAATAATTTAAGCCCAGCAGTTTCCACCCAGACATAAGATGGGATTCATGTGTACGAATCCCTTTGTTGAGTAATGTCATAATTGGCCTTGTTTGTTTCTAGTGGTTTCATTTTTATATGGCTGCAGCCCCAACCTTTATATATGAACAAATGCTAAGAGTTGAGACATGCCAATGCAAGCACCAGATAATAGAAGTAATACCAGGAGATGCGACTTTTCACTACTTGCAGATTGAAAATGGATGTCTTACTTTGAGTTTGTGATGTCTAATTTGATGAAGTTGGTAGAAGATCAGGCTTTCTCTCTCTCTCTCTCTCTATTGCTGGCCGATTTCAAATTTATTACCGTTTGCTGTGTGCATTTCATTTCTTGGCAGGGTCTGGAACTATGAAGAAGCCACACCTCTGAATGGCTTTGATAATCATGATTTTCCAGATAAAGGAATTTCTAATCTCTGCCTTATCAATGAGCTTGATGAGAGCTTGCTCCTTGTTGCATCATGTAATAAGCTCAATTCATCTTCTATACTTGGTTGCCTATGGTTTTAGGAAGACTTATCTTGACGATGAGTTGTTGAATATGATTTACGATCTTTGCAGGTGATGGGAATATCCGAATTTGGAGAGATTATACTATTAGAGGCCAACAAAAACTTGTCACAGCATTCTCATCTATCCAGGGACATAAGCCTGGTGTGCGGAGTTTGAATACTGTGGTGGACTGGCAACAACAGTCAGGCTATTTGGTAGGTTCTTCTAAATTTGTATCTTAAAATATCATGAGCCTGGTGTATTTGAACTTTTTCTCTCTCCTTTTTGGCATGAATTCGAATTGTTTACATTAAACCAATATTTTTATTTCCAGTATGCTTCTGATGAGATATCTTCCATCATGGTCTGGGATCTTGATAAGGAGATGTTGGTTCATTCTATTGCATCTGGCTCAGATTGCAGTGTTTCTGCCCTGGTGAGCCTTTCTACCAATATTTTTGCGATTTGAACTTTTGACTTCGTTTCATGGATTGGAGAATGATATTTACTTTTAGGTTCATGATTTGGTTCACATGTTCCCCTTGAATTGAAGTTGGTCCAACTAAATAAAAAATGCTATCTACATGTGATTTTGTATGTGTGGTTCCCAATTCCTCTGTATTTCTATGGTAAACAATATCTACACTTTTTTTGTCCAAATCCTGGAGGTGGTGGTTAGATCATAATGCGTTTGATGAGAACTGACTTGATGATACTATTGGGGATTGTGCGTGTGCAGTCTGCTTCCCAAGTCCATGGAGGTCTGCATGCCGCTGGTTTTTCAGATGGTTCTGTTAGACTGTATGATGTCCGAACACCTGAAATGTATGTTTATTACTCCTCTCTCTCTCTCTCTCTCTCTCTCTCTCAGAGGTCAATCTTTTGCTTTGGCTCAGCTGCATTTCTATTTCCAATGTTAAGTATTGCATGCATTGCCATGCTACTAGTCATAGACCTGCCAAATCGAAGTTTTGAGATATCAGAAGTATAGCCATAGTGTTGCTAATAATACTTTATTTCCAGCTCTTCTTGTCTTCTGCTCCCTGTGGGTGAGCTCTCTCTCTCCCCCCCCCCCCCCCCCCCATTTTTGTTTGTTTGTTGGGAAAAGTCTGTATAAGTTGTGAAGGCGATTGTTTCTCCAATGTTGGGTAGCAAACCATTCTGAAAATCTTACATAATGGAAAGAGTAGGACATTTGATGTTGTAAATATGCAAAATTCTGGAACCAACCTGTATTTCAAATTGGTGATATTTTCAGGCTTGTCTGTTCAATGTGGCCTCACAAGAAAAAGGAGAAGGTTGTCGGTATTGGCTTTCAACCTGGACTAGATCCGGCTAAGGTAACTGTTCCTGCATTGGATAATGTACGCAAACATGTAGATACATGAATTTACTGGGAAAGTTACCTAATATTGCGCACTTTGAAATTGAGGTTAAATCAGCTGCCAAATTTTGTTGCCAACTGTGTTTTTAAAAAACTAAAAAATAAAAAAAATTCGGGTGACAGTGGTAACTGCTTTCTATTAAGCACTCATTGTGAACTCATTATGCTGATGTATGGCTTTTCCTTATCAGGTCGTCAGTGCTACACAAGCCGGAGACATTCAGTTCCTCGATATAAGAAATAACATGGGCACTTATCTAACAATTGATGCCCACCGGGGATCTCTCACTGCCCTAGCCATCCACCGGCATGCACCCATTATAGCCAGCGGGTCAGCGAAGCAGCTCATCAAAGTTTTCAGCCTCGAGGGCAAACAGCTCAGCACAATTCGCTACACCCCGACTTTCATGGCCCACAAGATTGGTTCCGTCAGCTGCCTCACGTTCCACCCCTACCAGCTGCTCCTTGCTGCTGGATCTGCAGATCCATTTGTGTCTATATACACCGACGAAAATTCGGAGGCATGATACGACTGGTAACCAGGTTCCTTTCATTATTTCGATATCTTTGGGAGCCTCTCTTTCACTAGAGAGCATCACAATTGTGTGCTCAAGCATTCACCAAAGAAGGTTGTAGATCCTCTGCTCCGTCTCTGGCACACGCAAGCATTTCTCCTCACTGATCAGGGTCCTGATCCATCTCTCTCAAGATGCGTGGGATATTACTGGGTTTGGATGTCATATTGTGGGAAGTATTCATTAGCCTCCTCTAGCCATAGAAGGGCTTCCGAGATCTGTCAATATTTATGCACCTTTACCGGGGGCTGTGGCAAATAATCTGTTATACAGGTAAATGCTTGTAAATAGTTTTTTTTTTCCCCTTGTTTATTATTATTATTATTATTATTATTTTCGCCCTTTCTTTCGTGTGTTAATTGTTTCCTCCCTCATCCCTTTGTGCAAAATATGTAAAAGCGAAATGGTGTCCATCATAATTATTGATTATTCTAAAAAATCAGATGTTTACTGTCATGCGTGAGTGATTGATCCTTCCCTGTGACGTTGTTCGTTCTGTTTGCTATAGGAATATTGTATATGACAAAGAAGCCAATATATACATCAGGCAATTAGAGAAGTTGTCGACAACAAACAATGATGTGAACAGATTGTTGTCCAGCAATAGAATTGTTTGTCCACCAGAATAGAGAACATTCTCAAATTTTCCGACCATTAAAGAAAAAAGTTACCAAGAGCAGTTTTGGTCGGCAACAAAAGAAACATTGTGGACAACAAAAGCCAATCGCCAATGCAACAAATCGATGGATCAAGTGCTCCACAAATCGTAAATGTCTGGATTTTGTGCAGCGAAACCATCCGAACGTATCAGAGCAAATCATTTACAGCTGTCACTTGGGGGAGTTCAATTCATTATAGCATGGGCTGGCTATCAGGAGACGCATTCTGGTCAACAATCCTTCAAACCCTATCTTCTGCTTCTGCCGAAGCTCCAGCTTTTAACAGAATTGGGATTCAATTTTTGTACACATTCCTACGCAATCAGAAGAGGTAACTTTCTGCCTGTTTCACCTCCACCCACCAACCCTATTTTGCCCAGAAATGCCTGACAAGCTCGAGGTTGATGTACCATTTCCCGTCTTATTTCCTTTGTCTCCATTACCGAGCACGTTGAGATCTTCAAACAACCTGTATGAAGGAACGTAGGGTTTTTGACCTGTTGAAGATGGGGCAGACGCAGGACCTGCAGTAACACTTGTCCTGTTATTTACTAGAGGCGGGTTGATGTTTGGAAAAGGTCTCCCCCCTTCAATTGAGGTTTGAGACGACCCCTGCCCTCCAGCAAATCCAAATGGACGAGCTGACATGGGCAGAGACTGCTGATTATCCAAAGAGCTCAAACTGGATGCCCATGGTGGAGGAGGGTACCCATAATTGTTCTGAGGATACTGAGGTTGCATGCGTGTCTGCTCCAAAGGTAGCGCCCGTGGTTGCATTTGTTGCTGAGCCCACGGGGCAATGTAACTGCTATAAGCAGCCTGTCCGGGAATATCAAAATTTGGCTGGGAACTGTATGGATTTGCCTGCCCGTTTGAGGAATTGGGTATAGTGTGCACACTTTGGTTGGAAGGGGGAGTACTAGGAGGATCCTGAGAAGAGACGGAGGTAGTTGTGAGGGCAAGACTTAGAAGGTCAATCATGTCCTGCTCCTTTGTAGTCCTAACAGGTGGAGGCAGATCTGTCAAAACCAAGGCCTTTGAGGTGGCAGTAGTTGGGGCATCTGGCGTCGGAATACGAATTTGATCGGCTGTTTCAGTTGATGTGGGACTCATAACGCTTCCAGTGAATGTACCTGGGGAAGCAGGTGATCTCGAATGCCTACATTAAAAGGGAAGAGTCCTCGTCAAGGAGGAAGAGAAAATGAAACTCCGAAAAAAGATGGTTTTATAGAACATGAGGGCATAAACTGATTGGTTATACGGTCAATATCCAATGTTGGTGCAAAGGAATCTGTTACTGACCTTCGAGCTAGCTGTGCAAAGTCATCGTCCTCTTCCTCCTCATCGACGAATCCCCTTGAGAAAGTGGCAGCAGGGGACTGGGGACTAACATTAGTTCTCGGGCTGATGTCTCTTTTGGTTTCACTCGGTTGGCTCCTCTTTTCAGCTGCTGGAGGGCTCAAACTCGTAGATTGACTCGACACTGTAGATTCAGAGGCAATATCTGTAGCCTGACTTGGAACCACAGAGCCATTGGCTATAGCATCATGCTTTGCGAGAGAGTTCTGCATAACATCAAGCAACTCGAGGCCTCGACCAAGAAGTTCCTCGTCCCTGCACCATGTCAAAATGTTATGACCAGTGCTTGAAACTTGTTAAATTACACTTAAGGAAAGAAAGTACTTGGGATTAGAGATTTACTCGGTTGTGGTAAGCATTTGCATTAGCTTCTTTTGGTTTGCACGACAGCGGTCAATAAGATCAACTACAATATCATCCTTCACAGCCTACAACCACAATTTATGAGTCAAAAACTACAGTGAATGCACGGAAAGGACTAACCATCTCAGGGCACCTACCGCTGCGTCACCGGGATTCATAGCCTGAAGCATGTCACTTAAGAGCTCCACAATATTCTGCATGGATTCCAATGTTGATGCACTACAGAGAATGTCAAAGAAAATGTCGAGATTGTATGTTTGACGTAACATGCATAAGGGAAATAACACCAATACATTGGGAAAGGCTGATAAAAAAAGCAGTGTCTACAGAATAAATCCTAACCTCAGTCTGTCTTTATCTGCTGCCATAGCTTCATCAAGTCTTCTCGACGAATTGGTTGGCATTCCATAACCTCCTTGAGCATGTGCGATAGGATGAGCAACAGGAGGCGTAAATATAGGAGCCACAGGTGATAAGCGTCTTGGGAATGTTACTCCAGAACGCTGTAAAAGAATGATCCTCCAATGAATATTGATGATGAACAAGCAACGAAAATACTGTTGTCTTGACATTTAAAAATTTTCCATCTTCCTAATAGTGTGTCATGAGTCATTCCATCTCAGATGCTACTACATAAGGAGAAAGGGCAGAATTGGGGTATCAACAAATGAAGGCTAACCTAAAGGAATGGCGCTCAGATCCGGATCCTAATTTTAAGCATTATTGCTGAAATTGAAATTAAGTAGGCTGCTGAAAGAGATTTCCCTCCTCCCCCACTTTCTTTCTTTTAATCAAGCCGAAAGAGATTGCACTGGCAATGTTTCACTTAAGGCACAAATTAATTCTTAATTGTGTCTATTGGCAAAATTAACGGAGAAAGTATAGAGATGTCATCAGTGTGCTTACTCTTAATTCATCGTATGCATAGTAATATTGAGGATATTTTCCTCCTTGCCCGCCAAAAGCTTCCTGCCAAATATCTAATAGTGACAGAGTTTTATCCTGCACACTCATCTCTCTCTGCAACATAAGTTCAACAAGGTAACATGGCCATGAGAAGATTTCTCACATTCAACATAAAACGCTCTCAGGAGAAATTGCTCATCGGTCGCTAGATTTTTTAAACGTATAGTCTAGTATTTCAAGTTGATAGAACCAGCAGAACTAACCATAATACTCTCCAACATTTTCAGTTTCAGCAACATGATATGTAATGGTTTTTTTTTTTTTCCGTGACTTGAATTGTTGACAACATAGGTATGAGCAATATTACTTTTATAGGGATTCATTCTGATAAAAGTAATATGTTTGCTAGATGCTAACAGCAAAGCAGTAAACAGGAAGAATTTCTCAAGTACTCACCTTTTTCTTTACAATTTTGACCATTTCCTCGAGTATATTCCTCTCCACAATTTGAAAATGGATATAATCACCACAGTTATTCACCATGGCCTCCAAAAGCTGCAGAAAAGATGCTTCTCTTTCAGGATAATAAACTGTGTAGTGGCTCATTTGAAAATGAACCCGGTTCTTCCCACACTGAATATTTGCAATATATGCATGACAAAGAATAAGATAAACGGCAGAACACTATCTAGTCATGTCTCTCAAACAAGCACCTATATTTCCAACTCGCAAGCTTGTAAATCAGAATTACATAGGTGGTATCTGGTTTGATCAATTATTCATTCGGAAACTACGAATGAGACCCATAGATTCATTGCATATTAATCAACTGAAGCCCAAAAGAGAAAAGTCATCGAAAGTACCGTCAGAGCAAGGAATTGAACTCTAGGATTCTTATGCTGTAGCCTTTTCTTCACTGCTTTTAAGACATCTCTAGCCTGCCTGAGCAATGGGAAGGTGTACACATCAGGACCGTAATTCGAAAGCAAAATTGAAGCAACCGGCAAAAATCTCTCTTTAATAATACAGAAGCAGATTGAGAGCAGACTGCGGAGAGTTTCGTCTCCCTCAGCAAATGAGGAAATTAATGACAGAAAATTTCAATCAACAAATTATGGCATGAACATCAAACGCTCGAAGATGCACATAATTCAGCAAAAAACATAATCATCAATGGATAAATTCAACGTCGAGCAGAGCTGACAGTCCAATACATGCAAAACCTAGAAGCTCCTCTCCTCGTGATGGAACCGGGAACGGCACTCGAGTAAGGAAAACGGCTCGGATTACCCGGGATAAGTGTTGACGAAATCGCATATGTCGATGTTCATAGTCCAGTCAGGGTTGATCAGAAGGTCGCTCGTCGCCTTCTCCACTCGGACCGTAGCTGAGGAAGACGAAGCTGACAACATCCTTTCTCAGGAGACTGCTCCACTTCCGCCGGAGTTCAGCTCCTTGGCTTCTCCGTCCAGCCGAAACCCTAGCGAGAGAGAGAGAGAGAGGGAAGAGTGGGAGAAAGGCCTTCGGAGTTATATGCTGAATTGCAGTCAACCGCAAGCTGCCTTCATCCAAAACGAATCATCCCCTCCCTCCTTTTCACCGCCCCCCGCTCTCTCTCTCTCTCTCTCTCTCTCTCTCTCTCTCTTCCCTTTTCTGCTATGATATGACTCCTTTTCAACGAAACCCCACGCGCCTCCCGCTATTTTTGAGTGCCACGCGCCGCCCGGACGGCCGGTCGCCGGATTTCTTTCTATTATCTATCTGCAAGGAAAATAAAAAAATTCGCCTAAAATTATATTCATATTCATATTCATTCAGATTAAATTAAATTTAATACACTATTTTAACTTATTGAAACATGCTACATATGATTGTTCCTAATATATCTACGCTAATATTCCGCCTTCAATCAAATATGTGAACTATATAATATTTCAGGATTAAATGACGTTTAATAAACCAAAAATATTTTTGAAAAACAGATATAAAATTAAAGAAAATGTGAAATTTGTTAGGGAATATAAAATTGGACCTACTCACAGGTCAATTCAGCATCTTAGGCCTACCTTGATACACCAAATCGGTAACACAATCTTGATGATATATTCCATCCATAATTATGAATACAAATATCTAGATACATGTTTCCTACGATCTTTATAAATACCCTAAAAATTAAGCCTCTACTCAATAAAATAATTTATTATTTTAAAATCTCTATAAAATTATATAGGAAAGTTTATGAAGAAACGAAGAAACCAAAAAAAAAAACTAATCAATAATTTAACACATCGAGCAAAGGAGATTCCGAACTCTCTTTTAGCTTATTAAAAATATAGCATATAGTATGGATATAAATATAGATATATAAAGATAGTAATGATGTAGATATAGATACAACGTAATGTCACTTTTTTTTGGGGGGGGGGGTTTGTTTTACAATATAATGTAGTCTTTTATATTATATTCTACTAATATTAATTATTATATACTATTGATAACTTCTTATGCAAGTTAATATATATGGATAACTGAATTAAACCGAAAATAAGAACAACAGAAGGCGGAATGAAAAGAAAGACGCTCGAACGCTGTGATTTTGATAATTAAACTGCATATTGATATTATATATATATATATATATATAGATAAAGTCCTAACCCAAGAGATTATAAAAGAAAAAGAATTGCAATTTTAGGATAAAGAAAGAAAGATAAGCACGGAACATGAAGAAATTGTCATAATTCAGTCAGTATAAGAGTTCGATTATGACTATACGATAAATTGGGATTACCTGCCGGAAGGGACGATGGATGTCAATGTCAGGTCCCGCGCCAGCAATTTTTTCTTTGTTTTGTTATTATGCCTTCCACTCCACTCATGCCCTAAGCATAATAAGAAACTAGTTTTCTATCCCGTGTGTCCCACGGGTTCGCTTTCATATATTCCTATATCATTTTGTATTGTAATTATTTACATGCATAAAGTTTTCTGATAAAAAATAATAAAAATTTTCAATTATTAATTATAATAAAATGTTTATCTTAACATCTCTTTGTTAACAATTAGAGTAAATTAATAATTTTTTTTGCCACATAGCGAGTTAATTATTATTATAATAATATTTTGAAACTACTTATTTCAATTGGTATGCATCATCATATTTTTGTTAATTATCAATATAGATTGACATATATTAAGTTTAGTAATTAGAATAAACTTCATTTTACTCTTTTTTTAAACAACATTTATGATTTTATTATTTTTAAAATTTTATTTTATTTATGAGTTTAAACTCATAGCGCTATATCATAATATTTTTCGTATATAAGACCATAACTTTTTTAAAAATCATATTTTTATTTATGACCTTAAGACATTTATATATAATTAAATGATCAAATTACATCAATTTTGCATGGTTCAATATATATTTTGCAACAAATAGTTCCAATTAGTAAGCATTATATTATGTGTTTTTTTAATAGTAAGTATATTAAAAAGATTTGTTGTAGATGATGGTAAGTTCATATATATATATATATATATATATTTACTTCATTATCCATTTTTAAATGTGCAAATATTTTGGCATCTTTTGTTTGATTTTTTTTATATTATCATAAATTCATAAACAATAATAAAATCCTTAATCTTATATAGAAATTAGGTTAACATACATACAATTAAATAAATGAAATTCTCTTAAATTTTTAAAATTATGTTCACTAATGAAAAATCATTTATTAATATATGAGTCAATTTTAATTCTATGACCAAAAGTTCGTAGAACTAGTGATTTGTTGTTATTTTTTAGATATATATATATATATATATATGAAAAACTATTTATTTTTTAGTGTTCTATTTTTGTATTTTACGGATTCCATCTTTTCATACATTTATTTCATTTATATAATAATTATATATATTTTTAAAAAATTTGATTATTAAGAATCATAAAAATATCAACAATAGTTTAAAATTTTACACAATAATTTTTGAATAATAACCTTTGATGAAGTTGGACTAATTAATTTATTCAGATTTTTTTGAAATTTCTCTTACAAATTTGATTTATACATTTTTATACTCAATTTTATATATTTTAATTTCTTTCACACGCCAATAGTATATGATTTAGTCTTATATGATCGATTAATTGTTTTTTTCAATATAAGTTATATAATAATATCCCATTAAATATTTTACTATTATATAATTACAAATTGACAATTTTAACCTTACTAACTATGATCCTATTTAATGTAAAATGAAATGAATTTTACTATATATATATATATATATATATAAAATATGGATGGATATGGATTAGATAAGCGTAATCGGATGCCAATGAGCGATGAACCTCACGCTTGTCATATCCGATACCGATGGGAAAAGATGATACCATGTTTTGGCGGACCACCACCGACTGACTACCCGATGCGAGATTTTGTTGGTATCGCTTCATCGTTAGCATGGGATTGAGTTCTGACAATACGAAGTATGTTCTGAATGAATGACATTAAAGTAATAAAAGCAAATCTGTGGGTCACATCCCTTTCTAGTAGTCGGATCAGAAAAGCAGAGAGAATGTTTACGATTATCAACTATCAATATGGATTGATTCAAATATCTCGATGTTTAAATAAGATCAAATAAGATCTCGAGTTAGAGTTTTATGAATGGAAAAAATCTATAATTGGAAGTGTTTTAGCCCTTAATGGGCCGATATAACTCGAATTCGTTAGGTTTCTTGACACTAAAATATACACCGAAAAATTTATTGCACTACAGACCTAATGAGTACATCGTCATTACAATATGTTTTACGACTTCCAAGGTGATGTACATTATCTTTTCTATATGATATAATTCTGAGTCGAAAGGTTCGTTGGAGAAACGAAACAAAAATACGAGCGACGTGACCTGATGGAAAATTCTACCTTCCGTCTTGAATATAATCCAGAGGCAACATTTTCCTCCTCGATCATTCGGGAAGAAAGTACACATTAGCTGTCACTAATAATCACGTGCACTTCACAATCATACCATCAATGAATCCGCGGGACCATCATTGACATTCCGGTATTCCAATGATTCATCACTAATCCCGATTATTCGTCTTAAGGACGGACGAGTCACGATGGAGTAGGGTAGGGTACAGGGTCGGCTGCTCCTACTGTCCATTCAGGGGACCGATCATAGAAGGTTGATCGGTTAGTCGCAGAATATGCGTGGACGAGGAAATTTCTGTATCATGTCTTGTGAAGTGTATCTTTTTTCAAGTTCTCTCTCTAGCAGAAGAGAAACATGGAATGCTGGAAAACCGGAAAAGGGGAAACTAAAGACATTCAATGCAGAAAAAGAGAAGATCGCATAGTTCAATATTATATTTCTTGGGAGACATTATCCTGGAAAATCAAACTCCAGAGCATATTAAGCAAGAATACATGGACCTAATCTCGACCGATCTGGAGAAGCTTACAAGTGCACGAGCCACCTCATATTATCAAGCAGGATAAGCTAAGCAGATTCTCTTCTTCCCTGTATAGTCTCAGATGGCACGGGGTACAACTTATGCCAAAAAAGAAACAAAGAAAAAAAGAAAAAGAATAAGAAAAATCAATGTTATACCACAACTTAAGAAGGAAATTTTACCCGTTAAGAACTTTAATCATCGTTGTCCTTGTCCTCATTGATCTCTTCAAGAATCACGATCAGTGCAGTGATGAAGGCACGGTCGATGTTAGGGTATACTGTCACAGAGAAGGTATCCTTCCCGAGGACAACCTTCTGCACCGTGTGTTTTGTATGCATCTGCATAATTCAATTTCAATAAGAGAATCAAGGGAGAACTTCTACAGAAGATGGAAAACCAAGGGAAACAAATGGGTGAAAAAGAGAATATTGGTCGCTCCTTTTTAATTTCAAATTATACAAGGGCTATCTTTAAAAAACAATGAATTCTTCGCTCTTGCAAGGTCTCATTTAGCAAAGAGACTTCAAAAGACTATATTGGCGGATGCCGGATCACTGTATCCAACTTTAATGTTCAGTCATTGGAAGTGGGCTGCTATGCGAACAGGACTGAACTGGCTGCCACACGAACTATTCCAAATTGAACGTCCATTGAACCAACTGGACCCAAATCACATGATTGTATAAATCCTAGATTTCTGATATAAATAGTGAGATCGTTCCAAACATATAAATTTCTCCAATTGATTAGACCCATAGCAATGCCTGGAAGACTAAAGCCTATCCAGATGTCTGATCCCTCTACTTTTGGGTCTTTAATAGTTGGGACTGATTGTGATCTTAAGGACTATATTTACCTGAGCAATGACCATGGAACTGTCCCCAGCATATATGGTGCATGATCTCTCTAACCAGCTCCCTTCAACCTTAAAGTTGGGAACATCTTCTTTCGTGTTAGCAGCAAGGAACACATCTAACTCGGTCTTGTACTGGATTAAGGATGATTTCTTGGCACTGAAAAGCAAATCCTCAGAGTCCGAGCTTTCTCCCCTGAAAACTTGCCATCGCCGGTGTGCTGTTAATTTCTGAATCAGAAAAATACAAGCAACATTTATTTCTTAACGAGGTTTGTAGATACTTGTTATTCAGATCAGACAAGAAACTACAAACAACTTTCATAATATATATGGGACTGACTAATCACCAAAACTCAAGCAGCAAATTCCCTATTTGTAATGGAAGTATGAGCTATCAGTTATCATTAATTGCATTGTATTATATGCATGTGTTCCAGCACAAAATGAAGGCACACATACTCTGAAGAATATCATATAGGTTCATGAATCTCATTTAGCAACAGGTTGTGTAAAGCCAGTCCAAGGCCGTACTTGGCTCTGTTCGTGAATTTGTAGATGGCAAGCGATGATCCCATACACATAGTCATAACTGGTGTGTTAAAACGAAGTTGTCGCTTTCTTTTCTAACAATGATCTAAGATTACGATTTGGCTGCAGAATAATCAAGTTCAACAACTGAAGATAGTTACATCTCCAACGACCCTCATTACCCATAGAAGGTATAAAGAGATCTGGAGTTTTAACCAATGCATGCCACTATGAATATATTTTTCTTTTCATCAGCAAAAGAAAGAAAAGTACAGTGGTTGCTCCAGGATTTAATTAGTTCAGGCACGAAACTGCAACTCTCCCCTCTTAAATCAAAGCAAAAAGTAGCAAAAGAAGCATAGTTGCCTCACTGAAGAAACATTGCATCGATTGCGTGACTTAGAGAACGAAACAACGAAAATGAACTTGTAAATATCAGTTTCTGCACATTCTGCCATTGAAATGATATCATTCTCATCAGTATATCCACCATTTAATGTTCCCACATCTCTTTACGCTAATGTTCATGGCTCGAAACAACTCCTTCCATTAGCCAAGTTTGTAAGCACATTTTTGGAGTAATTTAAACTGGAGATATACACCCATTAGATCCACAGACAGAGTAGACACGAACAGCCAAGCAAAAAGAGTTCACAAGGGTACAGAATCTCCCCAGATACAGAAAAATGTTTGTTTATTTTAGGGAAAAAAAAAAACCTACGAAAGAGCTAATCGTGGGGCCGGTTCCAAAAGGCTCGGAACTGTTGGATGGGGGACTATTCCCCCTCCAGGCCTCCTGACTGGTCCGACCTTAGGACCATAAGATTTCCTGGTAAAAAGCTTCCGGAACTGCGACTAGAACCGATGGATGGTATCGGTAATTTGTGGAAAGCGACTCCTCAATGAATTTCATTTGTTTATTTATTAATGACAAATGAAAAATGCTTGATACCATTTGAAGATACATATGTCTTTTTCAAGGTGGTCTTGTCCTGTTCTAACACGCTCTGTCCCAAAGGTTTGGCTCCCCACTTCCCTTAATATGATTCATTCATTCCGACATCGAGTAAACTAAACTTGCAGCATTACACCATCTGCTTAATCCTTATGATCTAATGAAATGCAAAAATAGAATTGGAAATCTCAAAAGCACTGCAAGCCATTACAAACGCATTAGACGACAGAGCAGAACTTATCTATATAAGCAATGAGTGGAGGATGAGGGAGGCGTTGGGGACGGGGTGTCGGGATACCTTCTGGCGAAGAGTGGCGACGGGGTGGCCGGCGGCGTCGAGCAGGACGCGCCGGTCGTGGAAGCTGAAGTGAGCGCCCCGCACTCTGAAGACAGTGTTGTCGTCGACGTCTGTAACGAGGAAATTGCCGTCGGTGACAGCGATGAGCTTCCGGACGATGGTGAGATCCACCACGTAGGGGACGCAGAAGGCGGAGCTGACAACCGCCACCGGCCGGGCCATCGCCGGGTAGCTCGACTCCGCCGCCATCATCAGAGACTTGGCCATCCGCGATCGCCGCAATGCGACAGCCAGCCCAGCTGAGAGAGTGGCTCAAACTTACTTTACGGATGGGGATTTTGAGCTGATTTCGTTGACTTCTGGGATTGACTTTGTACACGTGGAGGGCCCATAACGTGCCACGAGTGCATGGACCCACCCAACCCAATCTACTTGATCATGGATCCGACTACTCTTCTATCGTGCATGATAGGAAGTCGCATCGCGTTCGTCTAATTAATGGCCTGTATTTGATAATTTTAAGGGCTTCAGGTTCTTGTCTCATCCGTGACAACATCAACGTATGACTTTCACACTTGCTTGTACATATCCGTGTACTTAAACATTCGTCTTCAATGAATCATATATTCTTTTGCTCATGCAAAGGAGAAAAAATAAATTGACGATGAGGTTTGGACTTCCGCACTCTGAGTCTACTACTAAATACGAGTTCACACTTGGATTTTCACTAGTATATATGAGTATGCATAGACGTGTAAGACCCGCTCTATTATAATATTAAACTTCTCATTGCACCGAAAAGTGATTTGGACATGCTACACTCAAATTTAAAACTCGGTTAAAAATTTAAAAGATCCAATTTGTGGAGCTGCTCTTGTTAGATACGAATGCCTCTTAGAACGGCAAATTCCGCGAGGACTTTCAGGAGAGCTTTGGTGGTTAGGGTTGTTATCGATCGAAGTGTCTCCACACATACTTGTATCTTCTATTGACTATAGTGAAGAAGATCCGTTGTGCCTCTTTTGCCCATGGACATACAACATATGCCACATTGCCAACATGAACAACGTACATCTCACATGTTCATCTCCTATCCCTCCTCTTTGTTTGTGAATCAGATTTATTCGTTCACTTTCTGGACACTTATAATATGGCGAATCCAACTATCTTATATACTTAGAATTTTTGTATGGGTTTTCCGACATATGAATCCAACTCTAAGCAGTCGGCTCCATCCTCCGATACCTGGGTGGGTTGGCTGCAGAGGGTGCCCAAGCGTGCGGTGGCCGGCAGCGACCCGAACCCTAGGCACCCCAGTTTCCTATTAAATATTTTTTATTTGTCCTTTTAATTTCTTAATGTGCAATGCGCATGTCATTTTTAATAATAGGCTATGACTAATTCAGGTCGAGAACTGGATCAGTCCCATTAAGGAATAAAATAATCGAGGAGCTCTAGAAGCATGCATACAAGCTCGTAATGAGGGACGTGATCTTGCTCGTGAAGGTAATGAAATTATCCGTGAAGCTAACAAATGGAGTCCTAAACTAGCTGTTGCTTGTGAAGTAATGAAAGAGATCAATTTTGAGTTTGAAGCAATGATTACTTTGTAATCCATTAATTTTCGTCCATTCTCTTAATTGAATTGTAATTCAACCAAATGCAATCTTTTACTAAAAGGATTTAGCCGAATACAAAGATGCTATTATAGATATGAGATGAAAGCAGAGATGATCGAGGGGTCTGGGGGTGACACTACCCCTTAAAATTTTGACATTATATGCTATCATAAGTTTTTCTTCTATATTCGTCCCCCCAACACGGGATAGTTTCTTTTAGTTATTTAATTTCTCTTTGATAGATCAAATGTATGATAGAAATCCTAATAATTAATAAAGTAGTACGGGTAATCTGACAATAAGTATTAAATCTGAAACATCTTGATTATTATGTGAAAGCGTGCGTTACTGCGCTACATCTTCTTTGATTAATTACAATACTCGAACCCAAGATTTGATTAAGGGAAGATGTGTTAAATTATCTAAACTAACTCACCCTGGCGCTAATTTTCATCATATATAGCTGAAGGGGTTATCTTATTTCTGGTCAAAGCTGTAGGGGTTCTCTTATTCATTGGAAAAATGAAAAACAAACGGAAAAACGAAAACACAAATTAAGGCACAGACAAGGTACAAGATATATTAGTTAATATAAGTCATATGGCTGCGACAGCCAAACCGTATATACCTTAACTTCTTCCTTCTCTGTGTAAATCTTTCGACAAAGTCCCACACAACGAGATTACAACTGAAAATATTCCCACGCAACTCCAGCTGCGTTTTGCGCCACTTCACGATCATTACCGATCTACCAAAAATGCCCTCGATTTGGAGAGCTTGAGAGAAGAAAAAGGGCGGCCAAAAAGGAGATTTTGTTCCGTGAGCCCCACATAAATTCTAGCTCGTGCAAAATACACGGACATGTCAGCACTCTGTTAGCCACTGTATCTCCGTCAATTTGCCATGTCAGATTCTTGGATGGAATCATGGATGGATGATAAATTGCGTGATATAATGAAAGTTGTGTATTTTACAAATAAAATTTTAGTTTGTGATAAAAAGTGGAAAATATGTAAAGCTTGTGATTTATTAGGTCATTTTCCCTAATGTTAATAGCTGCCTGGTCGGTATGTCTAGATGCGAGACATCCTAAACATAGTATGCTATTCGGGTTTTGCTTTGCATATATCTTCCCCAAAAGTTAAGCTAAGATACAGATATAGTAAGATATCAGTTGGTAAATGATCTTTAGGATGCGGTTATGGCATTGTTGTTCGGTCGGGGCTGATGATCGATAATTTCAGATGATGTTGTGCTAAGAGGATTAACAATGTCTAATTACCACTTTTATAAACCGATCCCAAATATTGAGGGCCGCCTCTATGAATTTCCAAGTATCCAATAATCTCATCGAACAAGATTTTCTTTTTCTTTTCTTTTTTTTTCTTTTTTCAATCATAGGGTATATATGGTCGTGTCTCATCACGTAATACCATAGGCATGAATATGCAAGAGCTAGAAAACTAAAGATTGATTGAGACCGGGGGACCACGGCCGCCATTGGGATAAGTCGTCTTCATTATTCAGATTATAGAATTGATATCACTCGTTTTCCGACATTGAAAATTCATAAGGCAAGTTGATGATCTATTGCTTGGCTCCCAAAGTAAAAGCCCCCACGGAAACTAGACTTTTTTTCCAGCTCATTTTTCTCCCCAGTACGTAAGATTTTCTACCGAAAACTACAATTCTGAAAATAAATGAAATAATTCGGCAGAAATATTATACGTACGCTAGATTTTAATTTGGAGTTTTTAATGAATCAGTTTGAATATATCAAATCTAAAATCTTTAGTCCAATATACACATTTAGCTCAAACCGCTCCATTTTCCGTTAGGTCCTTTTTTTTTTTTTTGGCCACCGTTAGGTCTGTTTATCGGGTGATAACATGGACATAATGAAAAAATGGCTAGTTTGGATGAAATGTATATAACGGACTAAATGTTTTAAAATCGATGTAACCAAATCGATTCATTTAGGACTCGAATTCAGAGTTTAGCGTACTTTATATGACTTTCGTTGTAATTATCGCTCCAGCGAATTAATAAACCTGCATAAGATATATAATATGATAAGTGTATTGTGTATAACTAAAATAATGGTTCAACTTTATTGTAATCTCATATACACATACCAATTGCTCATGACTCATAGGCACGCCCCGGATCCTTCTAGCTACGACAGCATATAATGTAAAGCCGAGAGAGAATCGATGAATAAGGTGCGAGGGTCACGATGGGGAAGAAGGGCACATGCACAAGATAAAATAATAACACCCAATTCATATGTTCCTAGAATGTGTAGATTTTCATGAAAACTGTTGCATACACATCCACAATAGCTCGATATAGCTGGTGCTAACATTAGAAATATATAAGGGATTATTTCATTCTTTCATCATCATAAAAAAAAAAGAAAAAAGAATAAATAGTATTTGTGAAAATATGAGAGGTTTTAATCAAAGAGAGGAAGTTGATCAGGATGAAGGGAAGTGAGAAAAAGGAGTTTTCTAGTTCCTACAAAAATGATCGAAATGATTGATCAAATGGGGGTATATATATATATATAATGTAAAATTAAATTTTACAAATAGAAATAGATTGTTAAATTACCATATGATGAAGTAATGTACTATTATGTAGATATATGCACGTGCCCTGCTTCTCCAGCGTGCTCTCTTCACACACCTTCTGTTCTTGTTCTTCTTATGATGAATATGATCATCAGTTCAAGCTCAGAACTCCGCAAGCTTGAACTGATAAGTATATATGCTATATGTCGTGATTAATGAAGCCTTGGCTGGCTTTTATATATGGAGGAGAGAAGAAATTGACGAGTACTCCCCCAGCCAACCAGAGCCAGTGTTTTTTTCTTTTTCTTTTTCCTTTTCGGATTTCCACCATATATGGTATTCGAAAGCCTAATAGATACTAAATGATCTATGTTCGAGCTGGATCATGCCCACTAAAGGATAAGCTATTTATATCGTGGATTTTCTCCATTCAAAAATTCACCCGAGATTTTGCTTGAGGAGAAGAGGCGTTGAACTATCTGAACTAATTCACGTTTTTTTTTTTTCCCTTTTGTTGGGCAATAAGGACCTTCTACGGTCATACATGCAGTAGATCGATCTATTAAATGGACAGAGCAAGAAGGATATCTATTATAACCTTGAAAAAGGAATAAAGATATAGTCGTAATGTAGACTTCGATTGACGATGTTAACTCGAATTCGGATCATTGATTGTCATCCCTCGTTGGGAACGTCACACATTATTTTCTTGGCACGATCCAAACTTTTGTTTATCTGTGGGTTTATAAATAATTTGGTTCAATCGACAGTAATTGGATGACTGATTGTCATTTTTACTAGACCCGGACATGCTCATATTGTCATTTCGAGTGAGTCTAGTTAGATGCTTTTCGACGAGGATCTTATGATTCTTGTCCCATAATCTTACCTTTCCCCTATCCAAATTTCACTTTTGGAAGACAAATCAATGCGAGTGTTTTAGACGCAAATCCAGTTGAAAAACTCTTACATTTGACTGTGCCTTGATGGCTATACGGGGATCTAGATCATGATTAATTAACTGATTAAATCATGCTTTAGTTCTAGTCAACAAAATCTTGTTTTTGTGAGTAACAAATCAAAGGTCAATTTTCATCAGGTAAAACTGAAAATTTCTAAGGACGGATGTGCCAGTCATGGTTGTTAGAATCGCGATTCGAATCGTAGAATCTTACGATTCTACGATGCAAGGGGTGGTTACCGATTCCGATTCCATGGCATGAATCGGAAAGATAGAATCGTGACTGAATCGCGATTCGAATTGCAGAATCGTAGAATCAGACCGATTCTACGATTCTAGTTTCAACCCAAAGTCATATGCCCCCTCTCTCTCCCCCTCATCTTTCTCATTGTGCAACAATATTGCTCATCGGTTCTCTTATTTTATGAAAAGTTTAAAACTTGTCTCCTGACTGTAAGTGATAGGGATTTTGAAATTTTCTGGAACTGTTTCGAATTGAGTTCCGGCCAATTCCTGATTGTCGTATGGTTTGAGATGATTTAGGCTGAAATTTTTTTGACTTTTTTAGATGCAAAGATGATTACAAGAAGGAATAGACCAAGAAGAAGTTAGGGAGAAAAAACAACTTCGCCTATAATATCCGTGACCACGGTACTATGTCAATTTTCATTTGAGGTTTATCATCGTAATAAAAAAATTTCATTTGAGGTTATTGTAGTGGGAGCGCTCTCTCGTGAAAACTAAGCACCATCTGATTTTGACGAACGAAATAGAAAGCAACAAGATTTATCATTTGATTTGGTGTGTATATATATATATATGTTGTTTTTTTAATTTTAGGTAGAATCTTACGATTCACGATTCGATTCTACGATTTACGATTCCACGACTCTCAACCGATTCTAGGTAGAATCGCGATTCTGACAACCTTGGTGCCAGTCATATAGTCGAATGATGGCAATATCGCGGCCTTCTGAGACCATCTTCCATTCTTTTATTATGTAACGCCTCTCTTTGGTGCGACTAGCATATATAAGCACTAATAAAATCTCCATTTGGTTTTGTAACCTCAGATAAACATCCATATTTTTATGTGAGGAAGTTAGCACGCCAACAGCGGGACTACTCGAGCTATATCATGCCCTACATCTGCCGCATCCAGACATGAGATGCACAATAACATTAACATTGCAACTAGCAAAAAAAAAAAAATTGTCTAAGTAGTGTGTAACAATTTTTGGCCCTCCTACTTAATCGCGTCGACACTCGTATGGAGGCAACATATTATCGAACTTTTAATTTTCCAATGACTATGCCTATCAACATTCCTAACGTTTGAAACAACAATTTGTTTGTGCGGCTCGTTGACAGGGCTTCCACTTATTTACACTGATGGCGACGTAACCAACAAAAAGCCAATTAAGTAATTTGAATCTAATTGGAAAGGTCAAATCAAATGAGCTGTACGATCTCCTTTTGAGATATCATCACAAACTCGACTTACAATTCCTCCAGATGTAGTGTCAAATATAGAAGGTTAGTCGGCATCATCACTTTTTGATTTACAAGTGAAAAAAAGGAAATAATTGACCCGAGATGTGGTACAATTGCAAATTGCACGCTCCATATGGCCGGTATTACTTGCAATGCAGGGAGTGCTAAATTCACTGGCCAGAGCCAGCCCGAGTCGATATATACCTAAACTAATAATAGTCTTGCTTTATAAGTTGAAAATATCTAGTGATCTAATTACCGAAAAATAAGTATTAGAATATAAGAAATTAATTGCTTCATTACACATATTGAAAGTAGAAAAAGACTTTAGTGGTAGTGGCTAATGAGGCGATCATCCAGCATAATTTTTTTGGAGCTGGTAAAGTTGCCATTAGACTGCAATTCTTAATGCAAAGGAACAAACCAGATAGAAGCAAAATCCATGACAGTAACTAAAGAAGATTTTTCTCTTATTTAAATTGGTTTTTATATGACAATCATGTATACTGTTTACTCCAATCACATCATAGATAATTTATATACATAACATACACATTTCATATAGCCTTCACCTCATATATATTGAAACCACAAATTAATGTCCAAAAAACTCGAGACTCTAGTTAAATTAATTCGGTGAATACTTGTGCTACTTAACATTTACATCTTATAAAAGTGACTTCTCAGCTAACCATATGCAAACCATGTCCATCGAGAGTTCCGATTATCATGGTACTACTACTGCTCGAATAATCTATGACCCGTAATGAGGAGAAACTAACTAATCTGTCTCTCTCCAAACTTCATCTTAATAATGTTTCACTACGTGACCTTGTAATATCCATATCAACTAAGAGTATATGCCATTCTTGATTTTTATGAAAAAGATGAGACATATCAATTCAGTGGGAAAGCATAGAGGGAATGTATGATTAATTTATTAATTATGATATGATTAAATTTTTAATTGTTATAATTGGTGAGTTGTCTCATCAGTGGAAAATCATAGAGGGAAAGATCACAATGGATGTGCTTATACATTTGTCTCACCTCTCCTGGGGATTATAATGTAGACTGCAGATTTCTCAAATAGGTAACTACTCGACTTTACGAATATCTAATGATATGTATGGCCCTAATTTTAAGTTTGATTAGATGCTTCCTCAGTCCATTATTAGGCCTATTTTGATGTTGATCCTTTCATCCCGTGACACAACTTGTCGGGAATCCAATCGGATGCACAAATAATAATGTAGGTTAATTAATTTATATGTGAACAATGGGTTCTGTGACCTAGACGTTCCGATTCCTTATAAGGGGAAAAAAATTAATTCTGGATGTGAAATATTTCACATGATGTGGTCTAGGTCGATTTACATTGAACAAAAATCTCTTTGTCGATCTTGTTGAGTAGCAATAGCAAGAAGGTTCACACAAGAGATTATTTTTCGAACATCTACGAAACTAGACTGACTATAGTGTTCCTTCCCCTTCAGTGTACACGTGCTTATGAGTTACGCTAACAAATATAGCTTTTGACATTTTGTTCGATCGAGCTGGATCAGGTCAGTGTACTTTGTCAGCCCTTTCAAATTTTTGTTCTTCGTATAGCTTGGTCTACGATCCGGGAAGTTCCAAAATGGAAGCAAGAATGGTTGCAGATTGCACGAGGGAAGCTTAGCACCAACAAAACATTATCCGGATATCTAATTTCAAGCTGAGGAAAATATTAACCGGGAGAAATCGGAATGTTTTGGATTCGATTCTTGTCGGTAGATTAATTTATATCTCTTTGTTTCCCATTCGTCTTGGTCTCAATCAAGCTTTGCAAAGGTAGTCTCCTTATTTAAAATTTGAATAATTAATTAACGGTGCAAGAAATGTATGCTTTTTTGTTCCACGCTCTCAAAATTCAAATTAGGAATTTTTTTTATATGCATTCTGCTATCCAAAGTATAATATTGAGCTATGACTCATTCAATTCGAGTTGAGTCAGCTATCATAATTTTCTTCATTTATAAAACTCGAACACGAGACCTAGGTTAAGGGAAACATCAACGAAACCACCTGAAATAACCTAGTTGGTAATAAATTAGGATTTAATAAAATAGGGGGAAAATACCACTACTCGTAGAAGTCCAATCTCGGACTCAAATATAATCCACATAAAAATTTACAAGAATATTGTATCAATTATTTGTGGTATTCTCAAAGTTTCGTGCTGAGTACAAATATTAGACGATGTTGAGTCACGCATCGGAAAATCAAAAGAAAAATTAATCAAGCATGTGGATAGATAGAGTTTATGGTTTGAAATGGACCCATCAAGTGAAGAGGATCAATAATATACCTTTACCACATGGGCAAGAATCCTTCAATTTGTTGGTAAAGAACTGCCTAATCTTTTGGAGTAAAAGCTACTAAACAATGTGATTACAACATGAACAGAACCCACTCAAATAGAGTTTCTAAGATTATATTCGAAGTCTTCTATAGTGAATTAGTGGTCCTTACTTGGTTAAACGAGGAAATAATAATTCAAGACGTTTTGTGTTGATAAGGATACGAAAATATTCCATCTGTATCGAAATGAAACCCGTAACTTCAAATATTGAAGAAAAGGAATAGGAACCCTTGTTATAGTGACAATGGCAGAGTCGTAGTAGAATCCTATCTATTCTGATCGGAAAATAGACGTGACTGTGACAGAAATATAAACTGAAAATCGATCATTGGGTAGTCGAAGAATGAATCCCCCTGGCAGGGGAAATCTTTTACTTCGAAAAATTGTGAGAATCAGTTACGGCTACTCACGGCATACTAAGATCCTCCAGCCGGCTCATGTTGGTTCGAACTCAGCTACAGCCATTTGATTATTTTCGATTACGGGCTAAGTCAAATGAACTAGGCGCATTCAACATGTGTTGAATTCCACAAGTAGTCTGGTTTACCCGTATGTGTAGTCCATGTCCGAATTGGGGGATCAGCCCAAGTTCGAGTTTGCCTTGGTTGCTAGATTTAGTTTATGATTCTTGGCCCAAGCCCAGGTTGTGACCATTTTTTTTTTTTTGGTGAATAATTGTGACCAATTCATACTCTCAGTTTCAGTCCTTTCTAAGAAATGCATTTTAAAGTTTAAACGATCGAATGCTGAGATTCAATTCAAAAAATTTTGAAGCATTCACTTTGAAAAAAGTATAACAAGGAGACTATGGTTTCATGCCAGTTGCAGCAATACCCCCGTGCCTTGCATCAATTCGGGATAAAAGATCAAGGTATAAATGATTGAGTTCATCACTTACTGTGTGAGGTGATTTGCATTAGAATATAGAGTCATATATACTATTCTATTTATAGAAACTATTTATAAACGACTAAAATACATGATCTATATAAGGTAACTGCTTCACACTTAAAGATGAGTCAGTCCTATTATCGCTCAATGGTCCCTCAGTAATATACAAATCCGAAGGAAGGTGGAGCTCTACCCCGTGCGATGACCTTCGACCCCAATGTCGGAAATTACGGGCCACACCACTTTTCTCGCTTTAGTTTTTTTTGTAATTCAACGGCCACAAGGGAAAGTTTTTGGCTGCTTCATGATAAAATATCATACTTTGAACATCACTCAAATTTGAATCCACTTGGCTCCCTCTTCGTTAAGCTCAGCGCCAGAGCTCCCCTGTACATAATATATTCGTTGAAAACTATAAATTAAATCTTCCTTTGAAAGCAGAGTTCAGAGTCTTCGTTCGAACTGACAGGCAGCTTGTGGTAAAGAATTAGTAACATTAATTCACGACCATCTTGCTGTCCCTCTGACATTGCCCATTTGTTTGATGTTTGCAAGCTTATGGAATAAGTATGGGCTAATTGTTCTTGGCTCTGCGCAGGTTGATCGAGACTCGACAGCAAGAAAGCTCGTAGAGATCAAAACTTGCTGCCTAGTGATGGTATATTGAAGCTTGGAGTGGTTTGAGTAAATTTTTCATACGCTTGTTAGATCTATAGTTGAAGAATTGATTCCAGGGCCATGGCCAAAGTTCGGGATGAAGAAAATCCACCGAGTTTGCAGGAAAATGCTTATCGGGCTGGAAGCAAGAATACCTTTCAGTTTTCTAACACAAAGAAGGCACCGCTAAGTTATGGAAATTGCAAGACGGGAAGGTCAATAATCGATAGAATCATTGATTACAAGTTCGAGTGGAAATCCTTACGGATATCATGCAAGGATTGGATCAACAACCCTCTAAAGCTTGTCCTCCTTCTATGGATAGCTTGTGTTGGGATATCCGGGGCAGTTCTCTTCCTCGTAATGTCTGGCATGCTGAACCGTGCGCTCCCAAGGAAGCCACAGAGAGATGCGTGGTTCGAGATTAACAACCAGATCCTCAATGCACTCTTCACTCTCATGTGCCTGTACCAGCACCCTAGAAGGATCCACCACCTCGTACTCCTCCTTCGGTGGAGAGCACAGGACGCTTCCGAGCTCAGGAAAGTGTACTGCAAGAACGGGTCACAGAAACCCCGGGAGCGTTCCCACGTGGCAGTTGTGATTCTATTGCTCCACGTGAACTGCTTTGCTCAGTATGCCCTGTGCAGCCTCAACTTGGTGTACGACCACCTGAACCGTCCCATTATAGGTGTCATCATGGGCCTCTCCATTGCAATCGCCGCTCCTGGGATAGCAGCGATCTATTCCATCCTCAGTCCTCTTGGGAAAGAGTATGATGTTGGAAACAATGAGGAACGTATAAACAAGTTGAGAGACAAACACGGGACTATTGAGTATGAACCAAAATGGAGAGGGGGCCTATTGGATTTAAGGGATGATCCTGGCATAACTTTCCTATCTATCTTCTGTGGATTCTGCCTGTTTGGGTGGAATATGGAGAGGCTTGGGCTCGGGAACAAGTACGTTCACATTGCCAATTTTACTCTCTTCCTCGTAGCTCCCTTTTGGATCTTCAGCCTTGCTGCAATGCATCTCGAGAATGAGACCGTGAGGGAGTTCATCAGGTTTTCTGGGATCATCCTCAGTGTTTTTGGTCTGTGCTATGGCGGTTTCTGGAGGATACAAATGAGGGAGAGATTCAACTTGCCTACGGATCATCCGTGTTGCGGGAAACCCGGGATCCTGGACTGTGCAAAATGGCTCTTTTGCTGCTGGTGTGCTTTGGCTCAGGAAGTTCGAACGAGTAATTTCTATGATATAATCGAAGACAAGTTCTGCAGGAAGCAATTAGGCAGTCACCCTAAGGATGCCATATTGGAGCCCCCTCACCCTCTAACAATCGAGCTGCGTGGTTCTCTCGAGCATAACCTATGAAAGATTGAAGATGCATCAACGAATGTATTCATAAGAATCGCACTACTAATAACAGTCTCTAGTGTTTTTTCAGCATTTATCTCCTTCCATCAGAAATTAATAGGATCTGTTTGGTTTCAGAGTTGTATTTTAGAATCACAATTCTAACTTAATTCTACCAACTACAAAACAAAATAACTCATACAAAGTCAAAGAGTGAGTCTCATTTATATTACTTTTTCCCACAACAAAACAACATAACTCTTACAAAGTCAAAGGGTGGGCCCCATTTATACCACTCAAAATCAAAATCAAAATCACAATTCTAAAATCCTACTATGAAACCAAACACCACCTATATCTGTGCCTTTCGAGCATACTTTCACCGGAATTGTACAATTCTGACAGGGGACTCGTGGCACAAAAATGCAGAAATTATATCACTCTGTTTGCATCTTACTGAATCAGTGCTTCATTCCGCTCCCACAAAAATGCCGTTTCCTTAGGACTCGGTGAGAAAGCCTGTTTTTGAAACTTTCTCGTGAAAAACTGCTCATATGTAGTGTCACTGACTTGTCTTCGACCATGTCCTATGATTCGTTGCATTTAAAATATAGACTTATAGACCGAAGCAGTGATCTTTAACAGAAAACTACCATAGTCTCTCTACCTCATCACAGGTTTTTCCGCATCACATCTTTCATTACATACCCCATGCTGAGTTAGCTTGGAAAATGAGATTCGGGTTCAGTTTAATTTAGTATTGCCATATGTTGCGTATTGGTTCAGTTTCACGGCATTTCTTTGTGCATTGATCACATTGATCATACGTTCCTTTGCATGGCCGATCTGCAGATTTATAATTACGAAATCTTCTGCATTCCGTATTAGAAAATCCAATGAAACTGCATAACCGAACTAGCCATTTCCTTCATATGTATCTACTATGGAATCAGTCAACAAGTACCATCCTAGTCCATTAATCATGACCCTACGGAAGCAAACCTTAAGACTGACTGCAGAAATATCGAAAATTCAACCTTTGAGGTTCAGTTTTGAACCAATTAGTTGATTTTCGACGAAGAGGGGGTTCAAAATTAAAATGAGACCAAACGTATTGATCTATATGCTCAGCTGCAGGGCACAACCTGAACCGAACTGGAGAAGGACGACAAAATCCGGTCCCTTTTTGTTTTTGTTTTTGCTAACCTGGGGTGTCCGGGTTTCGCCCGACTAATCCCCGGGATTCCGTGAATCCCTGGCGGCATACAGAGCGGGTAATTACTCCAAAAGCGCTCCGGTGGCCCCAAGGAGATTCGAACCCGGGTCTTGGTGCAAACTTAGGTGCACATTAACCACTAGGCGGAACTCCTTGGGGTTTTCCGGTTCTTTTTTGTTAGGTTTCATGTATATGCTTAAAGACGGAATGATCTTATACATGTACCTACAATTTTACACCTTCCTTCGTTCACGGTGCACCAACTAACCGTGCCCGCTGCCCACTCTTCCAATGTAGTATTTGCCGTAATAAAGAAATATCTGGCAGGTTCCGTGATCTCTGCCATGTTATTCAAATGTCACCATTACACATTGTGAATAGCGAAAAGAACCGTGCAGGTGGTCCAATAGGGAGCATTCTTATACATGATTTATGAGGTGACTCGAACTTTACGATTCTAAGGAAGTCACGTTCTATAACCACTACGTTGATCCTATTGAATTTATTAATTTAATTATTTTATACTCGAATCTGCCCATATAATTCAATTGCTGCTTTTTTATTTCTTTTTTTTTGAAAGGAAAAGCTCAAAGCTTTTTGGTACCAAAAGAACTTTTCGAAGGAGGGACGAAAGTGAGCTTTTGGGGACAGAAGCATTAATTTGTGTCTAACCAATCCAATTAGTCTTCAATAAAGAAGAAATTGATCCAATCAGAAGCAGAACGACTACAATAATGACCAATAATTTACAGCTCAGAATGCGTTTATATATATGTATATATACATGTAATAATTTATATACTATACGAACATTGTCCAATACAAACTATCTGTCTGTTGAATCCGAAAGTCGGATGACTCCTAATTAATTGATGTTGTGGCATTTTAAGGAAACGATGATTTCCATACATTATTATACTGTTCACTTTATTCTCCGTTTCCTTTTCTTGTTGTCCCTCAATTATACGCATTCGATCATGAGCGTCGCGTGAGTTGTCCGGGTATAGGGTGAGTTTAACTACATGCATTTCCGATTTTGCATGCCAACAATCAATTTCAGAATGTAGAACCCGTTCAGTCGGTGTTTTATGGTGTCCCTACCAATCCGTTGATTGTGCTACGGAGAGAGACCCTGCTTAACCTTATGTACTAACTATATAAAGCAAATATTATTTATTACAAAAGGCAAAAGTAAGATGATGCAATACCAATCCAAAACTTCAGCAAACTAACACTTGAATCTCAGCAACATTAGTGGCACCGGAGCTGTATGCAATCAAACGAGAGGGTTCGAGAACTTTGTCACCAAATCGGGAGATTTTAATCTCCCAATTTTACTGATTAGCATAACAAATTAGACTCTCCCATTCAAGTGATTGGGAGAAGATGTCCAACATTCAGCCCAAAGCTTCAGTCTTGTTTAGTTCCCCTGGTCGTCGCATTACTTCATTGAACCTGTAAAGAGAAAAACAAAGAGACAAAGGAAATTGATAAGAAGGGGGAGTAGTGAGGGGGAAAAGAGACTTTGGGATTTTGACCTTTTTTAAAAAAAAAAATTGGGAGCAATATGCCGTGGCAATTTCCAAACTTTGCCATAGCAAATTGATCTGAAACCAACACAGTAAAACATCAATTTGCCATGGCAGTTTCCAATTTCTGTTGCGGTAAGTTAATCTGAGGCTAGCAAGGTACATTGCCACAACATTTTTTTTATTTTGCCATGTCAAACTTTATTGAGGCTAGAGTATAATATTGCCGCGGCAATTGTCATGTGTTGCCGTAGCAAATTTAACAGAGACGAACATAACCACTTCCAGGTACTTTGCCGGGGCAATTTTGGATCTTACTACTGCAAAAATAACATAAACGATTTTCTCAATTTTTGCCATCACTGAACTCCCAAAACTACAAACTAAGTATTATTGCATTGGACACTAATCAAAATAAAAATAAAAATCACAAAAATAAAATAAAATAAATCAAAAGGGATTTTAGCTAAAACAAAACTAAAACGAGAATTAATAAAAAGATAAGTACAATGATGATAAGTACCTAGAGCATACAACTTCCCCTAGGGCTAATCTTAATTCGATCACTTACTTCTTTCACTATTAACTAATTATTTTATTGTTAACCTGGGTTTTTAATCTTCTTGCTCATCTTCAGATAGTTACAAGAACGTATCCACATGTATCAAATTGACTACACTATTCCTAAGCAACCGACTAGTGATAACCGATTATGATCGATCCCTAATTGGCTACCCAAGGCGATTGATTATTCCAAATCCTCTTGCAAATTAATCATATTTCCCAACTCGAATTAATCTTATGTTATTCTATCACAGGTCTAAACTTACAATCTGTCTCCCAAGTTCATCTAAATTGCTAGAACAATCTAATTGGTGGCCAATCAATCAAATAACAATTAGAACGGAATAGAATAAACACGATCAATCAATTGAATAGCAAAGAAGCAAGATCACAAATTAAGAATAAACCCTAGGTTCCATTGAAACCTAGGCAAAATTGATTTAGCTCATGATAATGGAGTTCAACAACCAAGAATTCAAAAAAAAAAACGCAAGAATAAAGAAGAATTGAAAGAAAACACGACTGATCTCGAGCTTGGATCATCTCCGTCTTGACCTTTGTCTCCCGTCGCTCTCTCACGTAACCCTTTCTTCCTTGGTGTCGACTCCCTTTTTCTTCAGCAAAAAAGAGCATATATATACCAAGTAAATCCCGAGAAACTCTCAGCAAATCTCTAACTCCATTTTCCTAAAATTCACAAAAATTAATTGCCTAAATAATCAAGAGAGATATCGTTTTCTAACTTGGACCCCAAGGTAATCCATTACATCCCACATGATGTCATCCATCCCAAGAATTCTCAAACAAATTGGGAAAATCGAAATTCGCAAAGCAGCTCCAGTTGCTGCGCAAAATAGGAATATTGTCATGGCAATTCGAACAGATTTGCTTCTCTTCTTCTCAGCCAAAAATGCCGTGGCAATTTCATCTGAATTGAACTCTTGCTTCCCTCTTCAAGTACACACCTCGATCTTAGTCTCCAAACCTCGTGTAACTTTATATAAGTCCCTAAAACACAAAGATTGACATCAACAGCATATAAACATGTAAAAATCTTGAAAGACCAACTGGAAACGATTAAAATGAGAACAAACCAATTAAAACTAAATTAACACTAAACTTGTAAAATTCATCTTAAAACACGACTAACTCGAAATCTTGCATGCAAATAGAGCCCAAAATGTGATTATTTAACTCGGTTTCCACGGAGTTATCAAAAGACGCATTGACTAACCCAAAAATGAAATTAACAAGACACAGATGAATAATCAAACCCCAAGTTGAGGGGTAATTAATTAAGATTTAGTTGAACATCAAGATCTTGGATTATTATGGATCTTAATTATTAGGGAAACTTAACGTTGAACTCTCCATAGCTCCCAAAGGCAATGGCTAGCTGTTGCCCTCCCTTTTGTTTAATCTATCTATATATGCATTAATTTCTTAATTTACTACTTTCATTGCTGTAAATTGCGACTTACGATGGTACGGATCCTCGAGTCAAGGACTAAGCTAAACTTATCTATGCGGTCTCTCATGTGCGAGTATAAAATTATCAATGCTCTAAAATCCATGCAGTAAGAGTTTTACTCTTTAGTGGGCCGACCCGGCTCAACTGGATTAGTCGAGTCCAATTGGGCTTTCGAATATCATGATTCCTAAAAAAAAAATTATCAATGCTATAAGGTCAATATCTGATACCAACATAATTTTCCGGTTAGCTTAATTAAAGAATATCGGTCTACGTAATCTCCAAAGGCTCGCCCATGCCAGATGGTTGGAATCACTATAAGAAATTTTTTATGTTGTGACAAATTCTCTTGTTACGAAAGAAATTTTATCACAAGAACGACATATTATGATAATAATGTTAAATTACACTATATAAAATCTCAATATACATATTAAGTACATACATATTAAGTAGGTGCATTATGAGACTTTATCAAATATATTTATGTCTATATACATATTAAGTATATGCACTATGAGACTTTATTTAGTGTAATTTAGCCTTTTTATCACAATATACTTTTCTTGTGATAAAATTTTTTTCGTAACAAGAGAATTTGTCACAACATACAAAATTTCTTGTAGTGGTGGGTTTGGTTGGGGATTTCTGTTGTGATGATATTTGAAGTTTCGGGTGGTGAATTAGCTCAGTTTCTACTCATCACTGTAATATTATATTCTTTTTACAGATGACCGCTTGGATGATTATGGCATTAGTTGCACTTCTGTTGGCCGCAGCTTGCTATGCGCACGAGATCCCCCCATTGTCCTGCAGGTCGAGCGAGCCAAGCCCTCGCTCAATCGGAGGTGAGGGTTACTTCCCACTCCTTGGGTCCGGCACTAATATCGGGTAATTCTCTATTACTTTCAACAATTATCAAATATTTAAATGAGAATATGGGAAGCTAAAAGAACTTTATTATTCTAAAACTACTTTTTTTTTATTGACATTTTTTTTTCTTCAATCATATTCACGTTTGAGTCTATTCCTGATATATTCATGTATAACTTTAATCTTGTTCATATATTTTGCTTATAGAAGTCCAAAATGCATGTTGTTTTTAAATATACTTATGTATAGGAAAGAGAGGTAATATATGCGATAATATACACCTAGTATGATAGTACAAGACCGGAAGAAATTACTTGGTTTGGCAAAGCTCTTTTTTTTTTTTCATTTTATCAGCTTAATAAATTTTGTGGAGATATTTGAACTGAACGTAACATATGAGATAAGAAAAATTACAAGTGAGAGCATTATTTTATAGTGAATTTAGATATAGGCAGTAAGCATGATGAAATGAGAAATTAAAAAAAAAAAAAAACTTTTGAAGCCTTTATAATATTTCAATTGGTGATAACAATAATTTCTCGATATATATTCTTATATGATTATTTAAATAATAAGATCATCATATATGGATATTGTTATTGCTTTTGCTCCGATTACGCTACCCGTTTTAAACTAATCTGATTAATTGTAATATTAACAAGAAAACTAGGTAAAAGATAAAGTATATAATGAATTTCTTTTCAAAAATTTATCACCAAATTTTGCATTTGTTTTTCTCGATTGATAAATTTTTTTGTTGTTAAATACATAGAGGTCATTCTACTCCTATTCCAATTCAAATCATACAGATATAGATAACAATTATGTAAAGGATCCGTGCAATATAAATAATGAGTTTTATTTTCTATAAAATGATTCAATTTCGTTATAAATTATTTCCTATACAATAATTTCGTTAATCAGTTCTTGTTTTATTTCTGTATAAATTATTTCCTAACTCCTCTCGGTTCTATTCTTTTTTGCAGGAATTATTATTATTATTATTATTACGCCAAGGCTGAATTTGGAACTCCGCCACCGGAGTTCTCCTTGGTGGTCGTTCCTTGTCCCATTTTTCAATGTTAAGTGTGCTTTGCTCCGGTATCTTTGGGCTTCATTCCCTTTGGGGGTTTCCTTAAGCTCTGTGTCTTGCGGGTTCGTGGCGCACGCGGTGGACTTGTCTGTGTGACTCGATCAATTCCGGTCTTGGATCTGCTGTTTTGGGGGGTTCTTGTTCATGCTAGGGTTTAGCCCCATTTTCTGTGCACAATAATATATAAGATTTTATGCCACGAAAATAACGGATAACTTGTTACGAGTTTTGTCAAAATAAGTTCGTTCTAATAAGTATATTGTGACAAAATAACATTTGGTCACAATATCTTATAACTTATGGTGATAAACTTATTTTCGCGATGAAAACGTTATACAATGTTAGTTATAATGTTCCTTATGTCACAATATATGAAAATATGTATATATATATATGTTAGTTATTTTGCGAATATTTGGTTTGTAGAGTTCACACAATATTGAAGATATGTGTGTATATATAAATATATATATATATATATATCTTCATACATATTAAGTATGTGCATTATGAGACCTTATTTAGTATAATTTAACATTCTTATCACAATATACTTTTCTTGTGATAAGATTTATTTCTTAACAAGAGAATTTGTCACAACATACAAAATTTCTTGTAGTGAATTGTGGCAAGAGTCACGTGAAAAGGGAAAATTACTTTTGAAATGTTGCCACAATATGGAATTAGATGAAATGCATCGCAAAAAGGTACGATTTTCAAATGTAAAACTAAGAAGGAATAAACAGAAAGGTTATACAAGAAGACTTTCCTCGTGGAATAAAATCGATTGGCAAAATAATCGAATTATAAAGGAAGCTATACAATGAAAGAAAATTTCTAAATAACTATTAAAATGGCACAGATCGTCCGATTTCGCAAAATAATTTTGATTATATAAGAGAGGCTCATATGATTTAGTCCAAGAAATAAATAAAAAATCTAATTAATGAAATGCAGATATGTAATAAAAAAGGGACACAGATGGTTAATATTACACTTACTGTACGTCTCCTTTGTCATTCATGGAATAACTTTTAGTATTACGGATTTAAGTGGTTCCAACTTTGAGTGAACCTAGTTGCAGAAATGAAAGCTAATTAAGTGACACTCCTACTTTGAGAAAGTCTTGGATATAATGGGTATATCACGTAATATGTATCACAAATTAATTGATATTAAACACATCAGCACATGTAATTACAAATTTATAATATGGTACTATTGAAAAAGATATTTGAGTTTTGTGATACAATGCCGCATGACGTACTCGTTAAACATAGACTTTCTTAATTTTGTGGCTTCCAAAAATTTTCCCTTTTCCTCATACTTCCCCTTATAATAAAAAAGTACATCACGATGCCATAACAATTATATCTTTCTCTCACCTTTTTCTTTTTAAATTAATCTTATATATATATATATATATATATATGATAAACAAGACAAGATAAATGAAATTGATCGAATAGGGTGGTGGTGGCCCCTTGCTGACCTTGAAGCTGCGTAGGCGACCACTTGCAATGCCCATGCCTGTGGAGCTGTTTATGTCATTGTCAACTTCCCAATTTGTTCGACCAAAAATAAAAAATTCCCAACTTGCCCATAATTGATGGTTTTTTTATGGCTCGTTAATTGTTTTTCCTTTTTGTAATTATTGTTATTAAATTCCCAAGATTGCATCTCGTTAATTGGCCTCCAAGAATTAATATAACATAAAAGATTTAATGTATGACTTATCTTATTTGTTTAAAGGGATAGGAATATATGTAGAGAGAGCGTTATTTCTCTGAATCTAATAATATCTTGGGGAACTATATTTTTCTATGTGAACTGAATATATTAATCTTGATTTGAAATCTCTTTTCATCGATTTAGGAAAATATAATTAAAACTCCTTGTTTGGATAGACATATATGTCTCAATCAAACAAACTAAAATATAACTCTGAGTCTCTTTCATGGAGAAGTTAATCATTAAGTAAATATAACAACATAACTTATAAAAATCGAGCGTTGGGGTCAGGGAGATGATCCTAAATTTTTCTATGATCACGTGAAATTGTGTTTGTTTCTAACTTGGGCCAGGTCAAAAGGGGTTACATATTTTACAATCGTGCCCACTTCCTAAAGTAGCGTTTTGCATTATGGCTTTTCAAGATCGATGCGATTGGTAACTGGGCGAGCGGCTTTTTTGCACAATATAGGTTTTGCCTTCTTGGTGTCTGCCAAGCTTGGAGGGGTGATCCCAGAACTACAACATAGCGTGATCCATTGGGATTTTTAGACGACTAGTGGTCGAAGTGGACTCCCAAGCCATCTGCGATTTGGTGTTTGGTACCGCTTGGCATGTTGCAGAGGAGTCGACAGCGCACAGTGGTATGCGACTCGCACCTATCGCAAGGGTAAGGCCTGCACTGATTGGCTACCTCCAAGGGTCAATCCTGGGTCCTCGGACATTACGAGTCATTAATTCTTTTCGTATCATCTTTTATTAAGAGATATTGTAGGAATTTCTATGCCCCATCATTCTTTGTTTATTTCGAACTCCTCGCGTCTGCCGGTTTGTTTAAAAAGAAATGGAATTGATTAATAGTGTCATGAATCACAATCTTCATATATAATTGATAACATCGCTACCGAAATCATGGGAAGGCAGAGAGTGGTGGAAAGCTCATTCATTTCATTGGTTGATACGACTAATTAATTTTGGAAAATCGTTGGAAACTGGTGCTTGGATGATTTCGACAACCATTATTAAGCACCTTACCAAAAAAAAAAAACCATTATTAAGCATTTCGAATTTGCTACTCCTGAAACCGAAACCAATGCTTTATGAACAAATTTGACTTTTTAACCAAGTGGAGGAGAAAATTGTTGTTTGGGTTTTGTTAATAAATTTTTTCTTTGATGACATCACTTATTAGATAATTTAGACCCACAGTAGGTATTTTTTTTCATATGCATCTTAATATTCAGAAACTCAACGAATTCCAATTAATTCAATCTGACCTAGATCGACTCACTAAAATGATAAAAAAAATTTCAAATCATGGATTTTTTTTTCCATTTACAAGGCTCGAATATGAGATCTTGTATAAGGAATAAGCATCGAATCGCTTAAGTTAGCCCATGTTGATCGTGCTTATAAAAGAAAAACAATGGTCCCGTCATAGGTATTTTGATCTTAATAAGTCACGACAAGATATTTAATTATGTTGAAATTCAGTATATGATTTCTGTCATAAATCATCAGGCAATTCAGGTATTACAAGATGCTAACCAATGATATATCCAACAAAATGTCATAAGATGCTAACCTTAATAGATAAACACGTAATTTGCTTTTCATTAATTTTCCCTCTCGCACTGGTTGGAACAGTCTGAAATTATGCGGGAAATTTACTGAATCAAAGTGGAAAATATGTACGTTGAATTTCAAATTAGATGTGTTAGTGTACCATATAGAATGACCATCTACTGCTGCGAATTAAACGTTGACCTTATTAGATTAAGATGCAGTTTGTCATTTATTAATGAAGTACTTCAAATCAACTCTTGTATGTAGAAGGTATAACTTATATATTATTAATTGTTGGTTTTTAATGCACTTTTAAATATATATTTTTTTCACAATAATATATTATGACACTCAATCTGTAGAACTAATACGGTCCCCGAATTGAAATACTACTCGCTTAATTCAGCCGACCGAATGAATAATTATTATTATATGTTATATATAATAGACTGCGCTTGCAATAAATTATCCTAACAAATGCTATTGATATTGTAAAATTAATAACTTATTAAATATATAGTTGACATAAATATCATAAATGCTTAGTATTTGCAACAAATAATAATAGTGTGAGCTTATTTATTAGCTATTTAGAATTTCTCTTTCATTGTACTAGGATTTGGACCTCTTTTAAACCGAAAAAAAAAAGTAAGATTATAGTCAATCTATATATATACACACAATACAAATACATGCTATAATGCCATTAATAACAACAAAAGTTATGCTATTATTACAGATACAATAAATAAATAAAGTATATATTGATATATGACAGTATAATTTCTGTTGAGATATATAAATATCTTATCATATAGGTGAAAACTAATTGAACTACTCAAAGTTTATATTGATAAAGTTTATAAATATCTTATCATATAATTTCTGTTGAGACATAAATATCTTATCATATATAAATAAAGTTTATATTGATAAAGTTTATAAAATATTATTTCTCAACAAATTTGAAAACTAAAGTTTAAAATAATAGATAAATCTACGAGGCATAATGATAAATTCATAATTGAACTATTCAAAGTTAGTCCAACTCTATTAAATTTGTTCAACTCTATTTAAGATTATTTTCTAATTTTAATTATTGAAAATTTTTTCTCTTTATTAGTTAATTAATCTTCTAAAATATGATATTCATTATGACATGTAATATAAAAATATGAATATGAATCCGTGCAACACACGGATTGGAAATTAATAATCTTTTCAGTGTGTGCCCTCGTGTTTGGAATGCTAGTGGGCATTGATTAATCCAGTTCAAATTAGGTCGGCCCATTAAAGGGTAAAACTCTCATGGTATTGAATTTCTCCATTCACCATACTCGAATTCGAGACCATGCTTAAGGGAATAAGCACCGATTCACTTGAACCAACTAATGTTGGCAATGGTCTTAATTAGGCTAATGAAGTCTTCATTAATTGATCGTAGATATGTCATCAGATGCTCTTTTTTCCTTCGGTGAAGCTCCTTTTTTCCATGAAAGAAAATTATGGAAGAAAATACTCTCACAAGTTTGGAAGATTAAACATTAAAGGTTATTCTCTCTTCCAACAAGTGTATTTCTTGGGACTCGAACTTGCGTTCTCCTCCGTATGGATTTAAACTAAAGTTGTTTATCACTCAACCAACGCTTTGTCAGTCATTAGATGCTCTTTTTTATTCGATGTGAACACTGCTATTCAGAAGCCTAATTGGGCAGGTCGGCCTATTAAAAAATAAAACTCTTTTAGCATGGATTTTTTGCATTTACAAGGACTCGAATCCGAAACATTATTTAAGCAGAACAAGCGCCGAACTGTTTCAACCAACTTACTTTGGTATTAGATGTTCCTTTCCATCAGGATTAGTCATCTCCTTAATTTCATGAAAATGGCAAGAAATTCATATATTGTAAAGTAAAAATTGGCTACTTAACGAGCCAAATGAAATGCTGCATGAATTGAATGAAAATTTTATGCTTGCAAGAATTTTATCTAATCAATTACATGCATTCCTAACAATTTTTACCATAAAAGGTCCAGAAAGGAATTAAATGACAATCAAAGGCCTACACAGTTCCTCGCGGTCGTGACTCCACCATCCACGACAAGATTGTGGCCGCTAACGTACTTGGACTCGTCGCTTGCAAGGTAGAGGGCCGCCTCGGCGATGTCCCTCGGCCTGAGGATGGTGCTGCTAAGGTTCGCGAGCCCTCTGACAAACTCCTCCATTTTCCCGACCTCCTGTTCATCAGGGACACCGAAGCTCATGCAGTCATCCTCGTCATCGCCCGTCCTCCACGCATTCACTAGCATCGAGGTCGCGACCCCAAAGGGCGAGATGCAGTTGACCCTAATACCATATCGGCCCAGCTCGCAGGCGGTGTTCTTGGTGAGCCCCACGATGGCATGCTTCGAGGCCGTGTATGTGTGGGGACCGAGGCCTCCCATCACTGCCGCTACACTTGCCATGGAGATGATGCACCCGCCGCCCCTTGGGATCATGACACGGGCAGCGTGCTTAATCCCAAGGGCGGTTCCCTTCACATTGATCTGCATGATTCGGTCGAACTCAATGGGGTCGAAGTCGATAATGCTCTTCTTGGTCTGGTTCCCAAGGACCCCGGCATTGTTCAAGAGCACATCCAGGCGACCGTACCGGGACACGGTCGAGTTCACGAGGTTCTCGACATCCTCCTCAGAGCTGACATCACAGTGGACGTAGGTGACCGAGGGGCCCAGTGAGCTCGCAAGCGCGTCCCCCAGGGTGTCCTCAACGTCCGCGATAACTACCTTGGCGCCATGCTTGGCAAATAATCGGACCGTAGCCTCCCCAATCCCTCGAGCTCCACCCGTCACAATCGTGACCTTTCCCTCCAACCTATATAAACGCAAATATATATATATACACATAATGAGAAAACATATATATAGACGTGGAGAAACCTAAGTGAGGTTTCCGATTATATAAGAAAACATGGCTGAAAGTCATTCATCTTCTAATAGTTGGATATTATATATTTCGGTTATATTACGCTTTCAGTTCGATCGTACTGAACCTAGTCAAAGTGAAAAGAAATAAAATGAATTGAGATATCGATATTAAATGGACGAAGAATTAATGAAATGAGGATCAATTGTTTAGTCAGAAAGTAGGAGAAGGGAAGTGAGGACGGTACTAGCTAGTATACCTTCTGGGAGACGGGGCTGGCGATTCCGGTCGTCCGGTAAGGTGAAATCCTTGAAGGGCTTTCTCCGGGACCGGGAGAACTGGAACTGGCATTCTTTCTCTAATATATAGATAGATTCGAATGTCTATTAATAGGAGAATATAATTCACAGAGAGAGAGGGAGAGGGAGAGAGAGGAACTGCAGACGAGATGAGAAGGGTGCGATTCTGGGAAGGAAAGGGAGGGGAATATATAGGGAGAGGGGGAGAGAGAATGTGGGGGCTGACTGTGTATGTGTATGACAGAGAGATACGTTAGATTAGAATTTAGACGTCTATTTCATGGTAACTTCCCAAAACACAACTTTTACCCTGGAAATATGTTTTTATTGACTACCTTTTTCCCTTTTTTTTCTGGCTTCTTTCTCTTCGTCAAATCAGTGTTTCCGAACATAGGTTCTGAATTCAAATGTGTCGACCGACAATATTCAAAAATAATCAACGTCCAAATGTCCTGAGAAAGGGGATTTATAGTGCACTGCCATTCATTTTTCCTCGGGTGGTCGACTTGAAATCGAAATATCTCTAATACAATTTTTATCAGTAAAATTACTTGTGTTCCATTAATTCTTTTTTTCTTTCTATTCCTTGAAGTAATTTAATTTCAGTAGGTTTGAAACTTTTGTGCTACAGGTCAAATATTTTGAATGAAAAAGAATCTCGAACCAAAGATCTTCCTCGACTACTATAATTAACCTATAACCTAGTACTTAACAGCCAGCTAGCACGTTGCTTATTATTGGGACCAGAGTGAATGTTGATCGAGTGGTTGACCAGATTGGATTCGCATCCAATGGTTCACACTGGTCGAATCTATATACGATGCCAAATGAAATCCAAAATATTCTCAAAAATATTGATATTAATACACCTCTCGTGCAGCATGAGGGTATGGGTATGGTCCAATACCGACTTGACCAAATATTCAAGTCCCACATACCACTGTTCACACGTACGCGGTACAACCAAGTTTTTTGTCTTTATTATGTTACTTGACATCTTTTTTTTTTTAATAATATAAAATAACATTTCGATGTAATTAATGTAATTTAATAATGTGTCTTGTACATGAATCATTGTGATAATTTATTGGGATATGGCCGAAATCGTGGAGGACAGAGTCGGAGACTTTATCGTCTTCAAGACAGACTGTCTGAGCTCGGGAAAAAAAAAAAAAAAAAAAGAGTAATGGTGCCGACCACCGTGGATGTGTAGTGTAACAGAACGATGACTTTTTTCTTTTTTCTTGTTTTTTTAAAGCAGATTGAAATTATATTCTATGACTCTTGACGGAAATTTTATGGTCCTCGATGACCTTCCGTCATCCGAAACCGTCGGACGAGATTCCGCCGATTCTCAGGAGCCGAAATGGTTCGTTGAGGCCATGAATTCTTCTGATTCTACCGGCCCAAAAGCTGCTCATCACTGCCAACGATAAGAAAGGTTTCAGATCCCAAAGAACAAATTTGGCCTTCTGTGGTGGTTTTCTATACTTGCGCGTCACTTCAGACCAACTAATTAATGGAAATTAAATTTTTTTCGATGAAGCTGGATAATAAAAAGTGCTAATTATCTGTTAATCCTTATATGGACACTAGTGGTGGGACATTTCATTTGTCAGATCTTTTTTATCTTACTCGTTCTGTCTAAAAGTTAGGATTCTTCTTCCATTAGTAGCAAGTTGCTTCAAATATAAAAGAAACAAATGTCTTCAGAGAACATTAACTTATATCTTTCTTTTTTGGGTAAAAATTATTTTATTTTTTAGTTATTCATTATGTTGGCCGGTTGGCCTTTTTTTTCTTTTTTTTCTGTGGGTGCTGAAAATTATGATCGTGTTTTTTTTTTCTTTTCACTTGAGGATTTCAATAAAATTATTATTTTGATATAACACTTAATTATACATAACTATATATAGAAATTATGCTTTGAGCTTTATCCACAACTATTTTGACCACCTCCAAAATATTTAGTAGTGATTGAAGGTGCAACCCCATTAGAGAAGTGGCCTCCTGTGACTACCACAATGAGTTGGCCATTAAGCAAGTGAACAGGTGTGGGCTGGCCCAAACTCAACCCCAAAATAGTCCAAATTAAGGTAATAACAAGAAATAATGTCGCAGGGCTAGCCTTACTATGAGCAGTCGAGGGTTCTCGGTTAAGTGCAGGAAATCCGGACGTCCTTCGAGGACTCAGACCGGGTCTGGGGTACGCGCCAGGTCCCGATAACGTTAAACAAAATGTATCTACGTCATCTTATTATTCTTGTTGTAGATACCAACAAAACAACCACTCTCAACGATTAAAAAAAAAATCACTCTCAACGATATTCAGTTTCCTACATTTAAAGGATTGCTAGGTCTCCGGCATGGAGCGCACAAAGATTAAACGCGAAACGTTATCGACAAGGAAAGTAAACATTACAGCAAGAAAGCCTTCTTCGGATTGTTCCTGGAGATCGGGCTATGTTTGGTTATAGAGTAAGAGTTCTCAACTCTACCCAACTCTTCACTCAATTCAACAACACAATCATTATATTTTTATCTTTTTATTTAATATAATAATAAATTTTCTTACATATTTTTTTAACCATTATTATAATTAATTTTTAATATTAAATTCTTTCAACTATTTTTTACTTTTTTCTAAATTCAATAATACAATCATTACTTTTTTATATCTTTCTTCAATTAACTAATAAATTCTCACACATATTTTTTTATAATCATGATTATAACCCCACTTAAATATATATATATATATTTGGAATGGAGTAGAGTTATTACCGAACACTACTAATAGGACCGCGGTAATAACTCTACTCCATTCCAAATATATATATATATTTAAGTGGGTTATAATCATGATTATAAAAAAATATGTGTGAGACTTCACTTTGTACGGTCTTCACTTTGTACGGTGCTTCTCGTTCAATTCTTGACTCTGCGTTTCTTATAGGCATCCCCACATGCTCAATCAAATGGCCGGTGCTTTTCTCACCTACCAAACTACGAATGCCCGGCTCTAAGTTGTTCAGCTCACGTATATTTTCACCTCATATGGCTCCTCATTGATTCAAATTGCGGTTCTGCGATATCTCATAGGAAAAACCATCCTGCATGCTTGATCAAAGGGGTGCTTTTTTCATGACATTGTGACTAGACTCGTCCTCCCCTCTTTTTTTTCAAAACTATGGGAAATATTGCCCTTATCATAAAAGTTATTTGTTGTCGGGCACTAAGATGCCCAGTTTTGCTTTTCTTTTTTCGATGTGCCCTCTGTCATTTGAAAATTCAATGAATTTCAACTAATTACTTTAAGTCAGGTTGGCCTACTAAAACATAAATGATAAAACATTCTCTCGTAATTCATAAATTTGAATCAAGATTTTATTTAAAAGAACCAAGTGGTTACACCCCCAATTAGATCCATACGTCCTGACGCACTGACAATTAACAGAATGAAGAATCTGCTATTCGTCAGTTTCACTTATGGCGGCGCAAGAGACTGCGGTAAATGATGTCTGCTTCAGTCTGCGACACGACCGGGCAAATCAGGAACCTCGTACAGGGTCTCTCCTCCCTTTCCCAGCTCCGGCCTCTTCATGCCGCCCTCCTCCGCCACGGCCTTGAACAGGACCCCTTCCTCCTCGGCCCCATCCTCCGCTTCGCCTTCGGCCTCGGCCGCACCTGCTACCCTCTCCTTCTCTTTCATCAGATCAAACGCCCCAGCGTCTTCCTCTGCAATACCGCCATCCGCGGCCTCGTCTCCAGCGACCGCTTCTCTGATGCCATACAGCTCTACCACTCCATGCGGAGTCGTCATAACCTCCTCCCCAACAACTTCACACTCCCCTTCGTCCTCAAGGCCTCCGCTCGGTCCTCGGATTCCGTCCTCGGGGTCAAGTTGCACGCGCTGGTGTCGAAGCTTGGGTTCGATCGGGATGTCTTCGTGCAGACGGGTTTGATCAGTTTGTATGCAAAGTGCGGGCTCCTCGAGGATGCGTGCAAAGTGTTCGATGAAATTCCCGATAAGAACACGGTATCATGGACTGCCATCATCACGGGGTACATGGACTCCGGGATGTTCCGGGAAGCCGTCGATATGTTCCACAGGCTTCTCGGTTCGGGCATGAAGCCTGACGGTTTTACACTTGTGCGGGTACTTTCTGCCTGCGCCCACCTGGGGGACTCGGCCACCGGGGAGTGGATGGATCGGTACGTAACCGAGGAGAGCGGGACGGGAAGGAATTTATTTCTTGCAACCGCATTGGTGGACATGTATGCAAAGTGCGGGGACATGGAGAAGGCCCGTGGTGTCTTTGACTCGATGCCAGAGAAGGACATAGTCTCATGGAGCGCGATGATTCAGGGCTATGCATCCAATGGGCTTCCCATGGAAGCCCTCGACATGTTTTATCGGATGCTGGATGAGAATATGAGACCCGATTGCTATGCCATGGTCGGGGTGCTCAACGCCTGTGCAAGGCTTGGAGCACTGGGGTTTGGTGAGTGGGCCTGTGATCTGATGGGCCGGGACGAGTTCCTCGATAATCCGGTATTGGGCACAGCGCTGATCGACATGTATGCCAAGTGTGGGGCTATGGCACGGGCCTGGGAAGTCTTCCAAGAGATGAGGAAGAAGGACCAGGTGGTGTGGAACGCAGCCATCTGTGGCCTTGCCATGAACGGCCATGTGCAGGCCGTTTTTGGGCTATTTGGTCTCATGGAGAAGTTCGGGATCAAGCCCGATGGGAACACGTTCATGGGCTTGCTCTGTGCGAGCACCCATGCCGGTCTCGTCAGCGAGGGGCGCCGGTACTTCTACGGCATGGCTCGCATGTATTCCATTTCTCCGACGATTGAGCATTATGGTTGTCTAGTCGATCTCCTCGGCCGGGCAGGTCACTTAGACGAGGCACACAGGTTGATTATAAGTATGCCAATGGAGGCTAATACTATCGTCTGGGGAGCTCTGCTCGGAGGGTGTCGAATGCATCGAGACACCCAGCTGGGTGAATACACGCTCAAAAAGTTAATCGAGTTGGAGCCATGGAACTCAGGCAATTATGTGCTCTTATCGAATATCTACTCTGCGACCCGTCGATGGGACGATGCAGCGGAAATCAGGTCTAGAATGAACAGTGAGGGGATCCAGAAAGTGCCTGGGTGCAGTTGGGTCGAAGTAGGTAGCACTGTCCACGAGTTTCACGTCGGGGACAAGTCTCATCCATCCTCGGAGAAGATATATGAAAAGCTCAACAAGCTGGCTAGGGAAATGAAAGCGCTAGGTTATGTCCCGACCACAGAGTTTGTGTTGTTCGACATAGAAGAGGAGGAGAAGGAGCATTCCCTCGGTTGGCACAGCGAGAAGCTTGCGGTTGCCTTCGCCCTGATAAGTACCGAGGATAATGAGGTCATTCGGGTGGTGAAGAACCTCAGGGTGTGTGGCGACTGCCACGAGGCGATGAAGCTCATCTCGAGGATTACAGGGAGGGAGATCATCGTCCGGGACAACAACCGGTTCCATTGTTTCCGAGACGGTTCTTGCTCGTGTAAGGATTATTGGTGATGCCGAGGTATTAGCATTCAGATAACCGGTCTAGAACAGATTAAATCACAGTCATCGCAGACAATTTGGATCGCTCTACCAAATCAACATTTCGCCCGAGCAATGAATTGATACCAGATGGTTTAAACGCCCAAGATTGCAATCCTAGTTGGTAGCTGGCCCATATCATGTTTTGGACACACATATACGGGGTCGATGCAAGAGTTGATTTTATGTAGCGTACAACAGTCACATTAGATGTCAGTGAAATTTTATTTTATTCAAATATTAATTAATATTGTAGTAAAATTCCTCTAAGGTTCAGTAGAAAAGCATATAATACTTTGAAATAAAGAGTTAATTTTGACAAGAACAGTCCCGTAAGTTGGTCGAGGCGCTCAAACTGCGGAAGCAAATTCAACAATTAGCAAATGAGTGTGTGTAATAGTTTGAAGACTTAATTGAATCTATCAATCTTGGATTCAAAATTGCTCTATAAAAAGTTCCTTAAATCATCAGAACAGTAAGAAAAAGGAAAATTCAATAGCACTAGCTTGGTGGTTAAGATGCGGTTTTCTTGATAAAAACTCAAATTTAAATAATTATTATAAATTTAAACAGAAGAATACCTTTTATTGAATCGCCCGAGTGACATATTTGGCTTGGATTTACCTATTTTGGGAGTTTGCTGTTCACATGGGATGTGTCGACTAGTCGAACAAACCATTTATACAACAAAATAAAAATAGTTTTCTTTATTGAAAAAAAAAAATTTAAAGGAAAAGGAGAAGGACTAGTTGTATGCATCCGTACAGCTAAATGCTGGCGATTGATTCTATAATGTAATTACGAAATTATTGACTATTGACTTCATTAAAATAATTGTTCATTTGATTGTATGAATCGGACATCTTTGGGAGCAACCATTTATCAATGAGATGATAACTCATTGCTAACAAGCCGGTGTTTTAAGTTTTAAATAAAAGGAATTTTTACCTTAAATAATTCATGGTTTACCCATTTTGTCAAATTTATTATATACTTTTTTTTGTCAATATATCACATGATTTACTTTTTGCATCAAATCTATCTCAACATTATCTTTTTTGTTAACATCTAACGGCTGTGCTGACGTGGCACGTGAAAGGATAGTGAGCCACACTTGCCACGTGGGCGTCACGTCAGTATGACCGTTAGATGTCGACGGAAAAAATAACGTCGGGATAGATTTGATGAAAAAATAAATCATTGGATAAATTTGACCAAAAAAACATATGATAAATTTGACAAAATGGGTAAATCATATGCCATTTTAGGTCAATTCCACTAAATAAAATAAAATAAAGAAGGTAGATTCTTTTTCTTTTCTTTTTCTTTTTCTTTTTTGCTTGAGACAATAATGAAGATCATTAATTCATATCTAACTAGATACAACGGTCCACTACAAAAGCGGATACAATAGAAAATACCCAAACAAAAATTACAAGAACGAGATACATCGGTTGACTCGCCAAACAATCTATAAAGGAAAATGGGCATCAAGCCACAAGGAAAAAGAACGTCACAATTGTAGAAGGCATCCTAAAACTAATAATTCCGATCAACTACCTTCCTGCAACAATTCTTCATGGAACCCAGTGAAAACCGGGAAGGGGATTCTCAGTCCAGTCCATTAATCCATGGTAAATTTATATATCCACTACGGGAAATAAAGCAGGAAGGATTAGGAGTGATCGGTTCTGGGTACCTTATACTTTTCACGATATCCGAACCCTACCTTGTAAGGGACAAGTTTTAAGATTTTAGAACCGGACCCTACCATGTTGAATCTTGGAACCGGAACCTACCCGGAACCTATATCATACCACAGGTTCTGGGTACCCTGTTGGAACCTATAAATCTTTTTATTTCGCTAAATAAAATCGAAAATGTCACATACATAATTAGTAATCACGCCAAATAGAATATCTACAAATTTAGATTAATCCACAACAACAAAAAAATAATATGTTTCATCAATTCAATGGTAAAATTAAACATCCATAATACGATCTCACATAACAAAGTACCTATATTCTGATTTATTGGAGGAGACAGTAACTTTACTTTTTCCTCTCTATTTTTTTTAATAAATAACCGATTTCCGGGTACCCTGTAGGCATGAACCGAAACCGAAACATGTTTTCGCAGGTTCCTGATTTTAATACCCGAAACCTACCATATTTTCAATACGAACTACCCGGATCCTACCATAACGGGTAGGTTCCGACCGATTTCGGGTATACCCAGTACCCATGCACACCCCTAGGAAGGATGCCTTGTGTCGGTATTCGAGCGCAGGCTCTCATCACGGATCACAACTCTTAGACAGTCAAACCTAGGGAATTAAGCTAGAGCTCCCTAGATCAATTCAAACCTAGATCAGTTCAAATCAGTGACCATCTTCCGATCTTAATCAACCTAACCTAAGCTGTCCAATCCTAAGACAATCAAACCTAAGGAATTAGAGCGACTAAGCAACTGAAGCTCCCTCGATCGGTTTAAACTAGCGATTGTCAAAAGAGAGCCGCCGAGCCATTTAAAATCAACAACAAAAAATAGCCACAAAATAGATGATTTAAACCAGTGGGAAGAAGAGCGGACTAGCTGGAATCATGGTCCTAATCGTGATGGGTGGGGGTGCTGCCACTGATGAGGGGCAGTATTGTCGAAGAGGAGAAGCCGCCACCGGAGAGGAGAAGGAGAGCAAAAGGTTGGGCAGGTAGGGAGGTGGGGCAAGGGCGACGCCACTATTTTGTTGGAGAATGGGTGCTTTGCCGGTCAAGTCGGGCGTGTAGAAGACAGTTGAATCAAGGTGAGCGTGACGGATCAAGTCGGGTCGTCTGCCGGTTCGGGTCGGGGCGAGGCGAGATGCTCAGTTTGGGATGGCAAGTCCTCCACTGTCGTAGCTAAAGATCGAGGAAGATAAGTCAATCTTCCCTCTCCACAATCTACTCGGAGGTGAAGGAGACGTGACCCCAGCGGAGAGCGAGAGACTTCTCCACAGGGGACACCTCTACGCACCACCAGAAACAAAGAGGATGAGGAAAAGGGCCATTCAACCAGCCTCTGACTCAGATTTCGGCAGAGATGTCAGAGACGACCAACAACCCAAGGACAGCCGCCTGGACAGAAGCAAGGCAGCCCATCTGTAGTAGCTTCATAAGAGTAAGAAGGTGACGGTCGGCAAGCCTCATGGTCGGATTCGAGTCATACTGCCCTAGAGAGCTTCGTGACCCCTGTCATGGAGGAGCACCATGACCCAAGCCGTGGATGAGCGCCAAGTAAAGACCCACACCCACACCAATAGATCCCTGGACGAGCCGCACAGTGGCTGGGGACCGGATTAGAGGACGACTGACTTGAAGAGTCCACCACTCTTTACCATCGGCTTGAGGTATCAAGCGGAGCCGTCGCCTCCTCGGCCTCCCTCATCCATCCGAGGAGAAGAAAGAGTGAGGAGGAGATGGGAAAAGGGGATGAGCCAACGGGATCGAAGATAATTGGTAGATAGGGGCGGCACCAATATCTTCGATCCCGGTATAGGTGTAGCCAGACGCACTTGACCGGTGCCGGATGCACTGGTGAAGGTGGAGTAGACTAAGGTTTCTGGCTTAGAGGGAGAATGGGAGAGAGAGAGTATCCGACACAAACTTGATTTACAATCAAAAGTCTTCAAAAAAAAAAATGAAGATTCCCTTATTTCTATTATGGGAAGTTTGGATTTGATTATGTACTTGAGAAAGAGTAGTGTTTCTCTGAAAGTTCATCAGAATTGTAGTAACGAGTTTTAGACCCTTAGTCTTGATGTAACTTGGCTCAAACTGGATATTTCATGATAGGACTCAGCCCCAAATGGTGTTGTTTTTGGGAGTTTGTTACGTCGGCCACCTTCAATTCTTTTTTTATTTTAATTGGATGCAGGTTGAATGTCTAAATAAGAAGCTAACGAATACAAAGACGAGGTATGAAGATCTCTACTAAATGGACAAACAAAAAGTAATCTATACAGTTAAGCACAAAAGACAAAACATGAACTTCGAGAAGTAAAGAAATGGTGCTACGGGCAAGGCAGCCGGCACCACTATTCCATTCCCGATAGATATGTTTGATGACAACCTCCCAATCCTTTGACAGGAGCTGCTTGATGTCGTTCACAAGAGAATGAAGGATTGGTGTGCAACTTGAGCCATCCTCCAAGCTAAGACCACGGGAAATAAGTGTCAACCTCAGGAACAAGCTTACAGCGACTCCCCAAAACTCTACAACTACAATGATGGAAAAACCAAGATTGTGCATGAAGCCACTCACCCATTTGCCATGAGTTTCTCGAATGAGGCAGCTCGCTCCAGCAAGTCTTGCATTCCCTCGAACCGCTCCATCCGAGTATAGTTTGAACCACCCAGCAACTAGTCTGCTCCAACCTATGAGTTTCCATTCCCTAACTGAGCCAGGAAGGACACAGGATTCTCGATCATTTTACTTAGAAGAAATGGAGCAATAAATTTGAAAAGTATGTGTCATTAATGGCACAGGATTTTAGAATTACCAAAACAAATAATTTATACAGTCCCAAAAATTAATATTAGAAATTTTTTTATTATGATGATTATAGTTCATACTTTCGATTTTTTTTAACGGTTGCAGAGGGGCTACTGATCTAGTACAAATAAAATAAAAGTCTTAATGACTTATAAAGGGATAGATAATCCCATAATAAGTATCGAATCTAAATTTTTTTAGTTGTTAAGCAAAGGCATGCGCTACTACGTTATACTCTCTTTAATTCATATTATTGAAAGTACCATAATTTACATTGGGATACTAACTAAGCCACCAGCCAAGATAACCTCAAGACTGACCAGCCAAAAGACTACCAACTAAAGAACGACTGTCAATCACAAGGCCAGCCACGCAGACGTGGATAATTGAGTTATCATCCCTTATTAAAACAAATCCACAAAACAAACCACACGATAAATATAAACAGATCATACCCAATGGATGCCAAGCGATTCTAACTTGACTCAGCACGAGACATGACTGACCAAGCATGAACTAACTAGACCGAGCACACCTCAGTATGGACACTAAAATGGATAGAGAATCGGATAGATGAGTGGCGCCGAACTACGTCAATAAATTGTCGATGGTAATGTCCGACGACCAAAGTTTTTTAGTCATAAACGGGAGGGGGGAGGTGACCATAAGAAATGCCATAATGAATCATGATCGGGATGGGGTGGCAAGCCATGGGCTTGATCAGAACCCTGGCTGGTCATTGCGAAGATTTGAGGGCGAACATACGGGGTGGAGGAACTGTTGTGGCGTGCGACAACCACCATCGGGCTGCAGCGGAGGTCAACAGGCAACAACAACGACCATCAACCACGAGCATCAGCAGCTGTAATCGACAATCAGTAGCCACGATATCAGGAGAGGGCTGAGGTACAAGAGGATGAGGGAAGTGATAAGCTTATGGACAAAGAGGGAAGAGGCAGATGGATAAAAAAGGACGAAGGGATTAGATCGATGAGAGCAGGGGAAGAGGATTCGCGGTCGGACATGCCCAACCGATGCAATACGCGCCAAAGACAGTGGCGAAGATCTAGGGTTTGGATTTCCTGTGGGAAGGTTTTTTGGAGGATCCTTCGAGATGATGGCTTTGAATTTACATGTTAATTTGATTGATAGATGGTTTGAGTTACCATTTTCTATTTGTTTTATCTTTTTCGTTACAAGGGTATGATTAATAAAGATTGAAAAAAATATATGGCATAATATAACATTTTACTTTTGCGTCAATTTTATCACAGATTTTAAAAATTATACTATATAACACAAGATTTAGGGTGTAATGTCAATAATAGCACAACTTTTTATTTTTGTGCCAATTTTATCATAACCTTTTAAAATTATACTATATAGCATATCGTTTATGGAGTAGTATCAATTATGGTATGCACGCGGTCAAATTTTTCGTAAAAATTAAACGGAAGACCGATGTGGCACACCCGTGGATGAACAGTGAGCCTAGACTCTTGCCACATGTGAAATTACTCATATTCCGACATGCCTGGTGGCTTTTTACCCACCGACTCCATCGCTATTAATACTTGAATCTCATTCGCGCCTCTTCACACATTTTCCGCATCACAACAGTCCCAAATTTCTCTTTAGTTCAGCGTTTTGCCCTTTCTCCCCTCTTCACCCACGAACTTGTCAACCTCTCTCTTCACACTTTTTCCTCATTTGTTCACATAGAAGAAAACAAATTAAGGTTTACATTTCATTTGACAAGTATGAGCTTTCTTTTTTTTTAACAATTTTCTTTCGTTATTCACTCCATGAATTATAATACGTTCAATGTGTGATTTTTTTCATTAAATTGATGATGTGATTATTTTTCAAAAAAAGTAATTCCGTATATGAAGGGACGGGAATGAAATTCGAGTATTGATAGTGAATGAGTCGGGTGGGTAAAAGGACACCAGACGAGTCGAAATATAGGTTATTCCGCATGTAGCAAGAGTTTAGGCCCACTATTCATCCACATGTGCCACAAATTAGCCTTTTTTACGGAAAATTTAACGTTAGACTATAATTTACACTACGTTCTAACCGTTGGCTATATAGTATAATTTTAAAAAGGTTGTGATAAAATTAACACAAAAGTAATATGTTGTGCTATGAAATATATTTTTCCCTTAAAGATTTATACTGCGTTTGGTTTCAAAGTATGATTTTAAAATCGGATTTTGATTTTGAAAAAGAGTGGTATAAATAGGGTATATCATTTGACGTTATATGAGTTATTTTATTTTATTGTGAAAAAAAAAAGTGCCATAAATGGGGCTCACGCTTTGACTTTGTATAAGTTATTTTATTTTGTTGTGAACAGAATTAAGTTTTTGAAATCAAACAAGCCATTAGATTTTAGTACTTTTATTTATGGTTTTGTCTTGTCATTTTGCAGACAATATATCTTCTACCTCAGTGGTCTGCCCATACAAATTATATTTTTTCCGCGTGAGCACCGATATTCGGAAATCCAATTGAACTCCGACTAATTTAGTCGAGTCAGGTCCGCCTAGTAAGGGTAAATCTCTCCCAACGTGAATTTTTTGCATTATGAAGTCATACAAATTATATTTTATAGGCATACGAAGAAGCCACCTAAACGGGAATAACGAATGGGCAAGTTAGCACCTCCCAGGGTATAAAGAATTAGTAGCCAAGAATTAAGTCGAACGCAAATTACCTGAATTTCATGTCCTCTAAAAAAAAAATCAATTTCCAGATTCTGCAGTTGGACGGGCAACAGAGATTATTTTCTTCTTTTTTTTTAATAAAGTGCATTTCCAATTAAAAGTAAAAGAAAAAAAGTCGGAAATCCGAAGATAATTTCAGATTATTTAAGGAGAATTTTAAAGCGCCAGCCAGGTAGTACCGATATAATGTTGTATAATTTTCTAAGCATCCGATCCGATTGTTTTAGACCACAGTTTGGCAAAGCTATTCCATTAGCATTAGCACGAACATTCGCAAAAGCATTTCTCAATTCTCCTCGTAAAATTTCCGTAGATTTATGAGACGGGAAGAGAAAGAAAGTTAAGTTTGAAATTACATACACGACTTTTAAACGTTATGTATCTTGGGCAATATTCCATTTATGTATCTAATATTTCAAGAATGTTTTGCTAGCTAGCACATCTGCAACTACTAAAGGAGAGGATCTCGGCCAGGGACGGATCTAGAAATTTAATTCAAGAGGGGCGAAATTAAAAAGGAGGTGAAGAAAATGTAGAATAGTAAAGCAAGATGGCGAGATATGACAATTCATGTAAAAAAATTAGCAAACTCATTAGGATATATGAAAATTTTGTAGTTTTTCCAGTATCCAAGGGGGGCGAACACCCGCCCAAACAGATCCGTCCCTGGGCCCGGTTGACAAACGTGCTCTCTGCATCAACATGACGTATTTGCGTCAATAGTTGTTAAACAATCTAGTTGTTGTATGATTATCTTAAACAGGTAAATGAGATATTTCTTATCCGTACGTACAAAATTTTCGAATGATCACTTAAGTATTTTATAAAATATTATTTGCATATGAGATGACATATCTTAATTACTTTTATAAAGAAAACATATGAAACTGACTGACGAATATTTTTTTCAGTTCACGAATATTTTGATCGTAGTTATTCTAGAGAACGGATGTACTATAGAAGCAAAAATCAGGGGAAGGTATCAACTTTTCAATGATGAACACTTATCATGGCAAGGATAGAACCTTCACCAGTTGAACATGCGATAGAAGAATATATTTGTTTTTTCCTTTTTTAGGTACGAATATATTGATGGATTTCTTTGGACAGGAAAACGGAAAAAGAGGAGAAAAAGGAATAAATATAAAAGAGGAAAACCGAATTACAGCCCAACCTTTATTTGTCTTCTACTTTATATTTAAAGGAGAAGTATTTATAAAAGGAGGGTGATATACATTTTTACCAGATAATTATTAAGATATTTTAATTTCAATACTTGTAATGAGACAATCGGTGTCCGTTCATTATTAAAATTTTATTTTATTATATTAGGTAATAGGGTCTCTCTTGCAGTAAAAAAAATAGAAAAAAAATAAATAGTTGTTCCTCTCACTCCGCATGTGCCGAATGTCTCTAATTGATAAAATGCCCTTGCTTTTTACACCATTTACAGGAAGAAACGCTTGTAATTTACATAATGGTCCCTATATTTGGCGTAAATGCATAAAAGTCCCAGAATTTGAGGGTTTTTTTGTTGCTTTCATCCCTGTTAGATAGTTTGAGGACATCTAGGACGTACATATTTTGGAGGGGAAAAACACATGCGTACTTGAAGCAAAAATCATGGAAAGACATCAATGAGCACTGTATGTATCAGAATTTTCACAGTTGGATCGTCAATATATTGAGGTGGGCCATGCATTATTATTAACTAATCCATAATAATATGATCCTCGTGAATGGTATTCATTTCATAACCTTCACAAGTTATAACTACATAGAAGAATTAATTTTTTTTTCATGGTATGAATATTTCCGATGGCTTTCAAAAGAAAATTAGAAAATTAGAAATAGAGCAGAAAAAGGAAAAGGAAAACCGAATTGTAATCGAATTTTAAGTTTGACCAAGAACATAACTGAAAAGGAATGTTTATGAAAGTCTACTACATCCATCCAGCAAAAAAGAAAAAAAGTCTACTAATCTAAATCAACAATTCTTGAACTTAGAATCAAACAACCACATACCTCGAAAAAGACGAGGATAATGTGTAAACCTCGTCGAGGACCTTGTTGCTTTCGCAAATCTTAAAAGGCCAGTGTCTTGCCAGCAGGCCTCATTCAGGGCCTTGGGAAGACCCTCTCCATAAATCGACAAGTCGTTCAATAATGGATATATAATGAGATTCAATCAAAGACACGTAACACGTATCTATGATACAAAAGTTAATGTTAGACATGCACCTTGAGGTCAATTTATGGTAGAATCCTTATTATTGCACTTGGGAAGGACATATATGTAGTACCAACATGATAAGTCTTGTAGAACAACTATTCAATAAGAAAAGAAAGTCTTGTAGATCAGTTATGAGTGATGTTAATCCATGTCCAAGTTATACCACTTTTTCGAGAAATTGATTGCCGCACAGTGCTTGTTCCTCTTTTAGAAAGTGTCATGTGCAATAATAATACTGTAAAAAAAAAAAAGAATCGAGTAAGTTCTTTCAAATAATTTGTGTGATTTCTTTAAGTAAACTTTCGATTGAGTTTTGTGAATGAGAAAATCTACGATTGAGAAATCTCTATCTCTTATAGGACCAACTCTATTAAATTTTGGATTAATAATAGTATTTTGACCTTTCGAATAGCACGTGGTGCACGGAAAAGAAATATGAAACTAACAAAAAGTCTTCCAGGCTCCAACGTAATGGAGAGGTGTTCATCGTGTGGACGAGAGATGTGTTTGCAAATTCCTGATCATTTATAAGGCAAATTGATGGGATGGAAGTTGGGTTGGGGTCCATGTGGCAATTAATCATAATGGGGAAATAAAGAGAATTTTGAAGACCGTGAAGCAATATTGTCCAGTGACTTATATACTTTCATCTAAGAATAAAAATGTTTCAGATTCGATCACGACTAAGAAGATTATTCGTATGTTTTTATTTAGAATTTTAATATTGAATATTAGATTCGTGAATTTCTCTGATAGTATAAACTAAGGAAATTTATTTTTTTAAAAAAAAAACAAAAAAGCGAAAATTGAGGTTACGTTACATGTTGCGAACGTACGTAAGACCTGACCTCCACGAGATATGACCTCCCTCAGCTCAGCTAAGAATAGAAACGCCCGGGAAGGAATCCGGTGGGGCCCACACTGGCAGCCTGCCCGCCTGCCTGTCCGTATGGGTCTTTGTCTTGTCTTTGCTTTAATCCAAAGCCGTTCTTATCTGAGTAAGGCTGGTACCACGTAAAGGCCATTGTATAAGTACGGCCATCCCTCACCACCGAAAGATCATCTTGCTTTCCCCACTTTTCTCTCTCTTCTTCATCATCATCATTATTATTATTATTCTATTTTGCATTTTTCTCAAAATAATATTATTACTATTATTATTATTATCACCCTTCTCCAACCCAATCAAAAAAAATAAAATAAATGATCATCTTCCAATTTCACGTGTTATATACCTCAACCATACAAAAAAGAAAAATCATCCCGCACATATTAACAATAGTACATAAAAAAAGAAGCAAAATAATAATAGTAATAATAATAATAACAATAATACCGACCTTGTTGGGTAAGAACTTTCAAGTATTAGACAGAATCATCGGCTCGCTTCATATTTCTCTAACGTTTACTCTCTGAAAAATTAAGATGATGTTGTTATTAGCTTGGCTCATAGAGCATCTTGTGTCTACTGATGACAGCATGGAGATGGAGTCTTCGTATTGCACGATTGGTTTCTTGTATCTAATGATCATCATATCATCCAATTTAGTTACTATTTGATATGATCTAGAAGGATCTATCGGATCGATGCACCATCTCGGAATGAAGGAATTCAAGCCTAACAATCTTGCGATTCTTGCCTATTTTCAATGCCTCAGCACGAGAGGTTCCAACGTCCTGTGGACCTCCTGTAGAAGTTGGATCAATTCTTTGTACCATGATCAACGATTGGAGTCGGTTTTTCTTGAAAGGATCTCATTTACGTTCGGTCTCGGTATACTATACATCCGGAGGGATGAATCATTAGAACCTCGGAGAGACTTTTGACTAAGAATATATTTTATGGCGAGTGAAATGAAACGTTTATAAAATTAAAATAATAAATGATATGATATGATATGATATGGTGGGCGCCCCGGGGGGGGGGGGAGGGGGGCGTTTTGACGAAATTTTGGAAAGGAAGAAGGCAATATGTTCGTACAAATCCGTCCTTCCTCACATAGTCCTCCCCAAGTAATGTAATGAGAGTTAGGTCGGGGGTGATAATATACGGTTGTGACGCGAAGATGAAAGCGACTTTTACCAAATGACAAAAGTAACCCCGTGGATTCCCCCTTTTTACCGCCCGTCCTTCCCCGTCCTTTCCCGTACGGTAGCCATCGCTGTTTGCTGAAAGTACAGAAGTACCCCTCCTCCTCCTCCACCTCCACCTCCTTTTGACTGGTCAAATTCGGTCAAGCCTTCCTTCCTTTTTTATATCTCTGCATATATATGTATATATTCTCCATTTTTTTTTTTGCAATAAGTTAGATTTCATTGTCTTAAAAATATCAATTTATAATCCTCCAGTTTGTTAAAAGAAATTATTGCATATTCCTGTCATATTTAGTATACGTAATCCTCTTTTCATAAAAAGAAGTTAGAAAATGAAAGAAGATTAATTTTATCGTAAATAAATTTTTCTAATTTTTGAAAGACTGTTTAAAACTTTTTTGGTGGAAGAACACGAGCAACGCTAATAAGGAAAATAAAGGAAATAAAAGATGAAATATATTTCTCGAATTTTGTCCGATAATATTATATTATCACATATACATATACATATACATCTTATTATATTATATTGAAAAATTATAATAAATGCTAATAAATGGGGAATGAAAAAAATATGTGGAATCCTATAAATGTACATATTATGTACTCTCTCTCGGGGCTGCCCTGTTTGAAACGGCATTGGAACAGAGAATATCGTTTGTCTGATGGATTCGAGGAGTATGAAAAATAAAATAAAATAGAATAACAACAAAAAAGAAAAAAGGAAAAGATGATCAAATCAACTGGGGGGAAAGCACTCATGCCCATTTTAGTAATTTTGCACTCTCCACCTTCTTCACTAACCCCGAATACGAACTACCCAACCTGAATAAACAAACCCACCATCTCCATTTCCATGTCCATTCTGTGAATTCAATGGCTGCCTCAGAAAACTAATCAACCAACCCTCCTCCTCCTCCTCCTTCGGCCCACCCCTCTAGTCTCTCCTTTCTGCAAGTTCCGGCTGACCCTTCACCAGTCTGCTCGCAGAGATCCCATCCTTTCTCCACCATGAAGAAGCAGAAGACGGCCCACCGCGGACAGGAGCTGGGGCAGGAGCTCAAGCTCAACCCCTTCGATTTTCTCTCGGAGGAGATCGTCTTCACCATCCTAGACCTCCTCGGCGACAACCCACTTGACAAGAAGTCATTCTCCCTCGTCTGCAAGTCCTTCTACTCCATCGAGTCCAGCCACCGCCGCGCACTCCGCCCGCTCCGCCCCGACCACCTCCCCAAGATCCTCGCCCGCTACCCCAACACGGCGCGCCTCGACCTCACCCTCTGCCCCCGGGTCACCGACGCGTCCCTCGCGGTGGTGTCCAGCTCGTGCGGGCCCTGCCTCCGCTCCATCGATCTGTCCAGGTCGAGATTCTTCTCCGCGACGGGGCTCTCGCAGCTGGCCGCCAGGTGCGGGAACCTGGTGGAGGTCGACCTGTCGAATGCGAGGGAGCTTCGGGACCCCGGTGCGGCAGCGCTGTCGGGATTGAGGAACCTCGAAAGGCTGTGGCTTGGGAGGTGTAAGCTGATCACCGACATGGGCGTTGGGTGTATCGCGGTCGGCTGCCGGAAGCTGAAGCTGCTGAGCTTGAAATGGTGCCTTGGGGTTGGTGACTTGGGGGTGGGGTTAGTTGCCGTTAAGTGTAGGGAGATCAGGAACCTTGATTTGTCTTACCTCCCGGTAATCATATACTTGATTCCCCTTATTTTAATTTCTGCAATTGGATTGAGATGGGAAGTCGTCTGTTCTTGTTTCTTCAAGCCCACAGGTTGTTTGTTGGGTTTTGTCCATTGTTTGAATTTCATGTTCTGGTTCCGGCTATTATAGGAAAGGATGGAAATTGGTGTTTTAGATTATGCCCATTATTGATTGTCGGCTGACTTGGTTGTAGAGAACTGCAAGTTTGGATCTTGGGAGCAAATTATGACTTTTATGTTGTTTGGATTCAATTTTCTTTGTATGATCTTATTATGATCTGGGAAAACAGATGATTTAAGATATGCCGTGATTGGTTGTTTCCTAAAAATTGATTCTAGGGATTCAGAATTTATCAAATGCACTTATAGGAACTAAAGAATGTTTTTTTTCAGTGAAGAGGAACTAAAAAATGCTGTTCCTACTGATGTCTATAACTTGTATGCTTAGATGTTTTGGTAGCTTTCCATGATTCCATCAGATGTTTAATGGATGTCTCCTGACTCTTGCAGATTTCAAACAAATGTTTACCGTCCATCATGAAGTTGCCGTATCTTGAGGATTTGATACTGGAAGGGTGTTTTGGTATTGACGACAACAGTCTTGCTGCAGTTAAACAAGGTTGCAAGTCACTCAAGGTATATTTCGTGAAAGTTCAGTGCAGCCGAGGTTTACATTTTTGCTCTAGAAATTACTTAAGATGGCACAACCATGATTTTCAATGCTTTATGGTCATATTAGGAAGCCTCCGACACTTCCACAGCATGTATATCATATCGCATGGACGATTGATCATTAGCAGATTTCCTTTACTTCTCTGACTAGCTCGTTTACTTTCTGTGCAGGCCCTTGATATTTCGAGCTGTCAGAACATAAGTCATGTCGGGCTATCCTCCATAGCAAGCAGCACCGAAGGTCTACAGCAACTCACCCTCGCATACGGGTCACCGGTAAGGAATTTATCTTGGTATATGGCATTTTGTATGAATGAACAGAAAGGAAGAACATTCCGTTTTCCTGACGTTTTGGACTCTCAGACTGTAATTACTGGTGGCGCTGTTTCAGGTCACTGCTCCTCTTGCTGCGAGCTTAAAGAAACTAATCATGCTGCAATCGATCAAATTAGATGGCTGCTCGGTCACATGTTCTGGCCTGAAAGCCATAGGGAGCTGCTTTGTTTCATTGAGAGAGCTGAGCTTAAGTAAATGCTCCGGGGTGACCGATGAAGGATTCTCCTTCCTTGTGACGAGACAGAAGCAGTTGAAGAAGCTCGACATCACTTGCTGTCGCCAAATAACCGATGTTTCTATAGCCCATGTCACAAGCTCTTGTACAGGTCTCACTTCACTCAGAATGGAGTCCTGCTGTCTTGTCTCAAAAGAGGCGTTCGTCTTGATTGGTCAGCGATGCCATTCCCTCGAGGAGCTTGACCTGACTGATAATGAAGTTGATGATGAAGGTTTGCCTTTGTCTTTGTGGAAAGATGTTGACCGTTTATAGGTCCTCATCTCATTTCCATCAAAAGTGGTTACTGCCTTTTGTCGCTGATATTATTGATAATTCGTTCTGCAGGCCTCAAATCCATTGGAAGATGTTCCAGACTCACTGTTTTGAAGCTAGGAATTTGCCTGAACATTACCGATGAAGGGCTGACACATATTGGCAGATCCTGCTCAAAGCTTGTAGAGCTTGATTTATACCGGTCAGCAATAAAGTCGAATTTGATTTTGAGCAAAAACTTATATACTATGGATTTTTCTTACTGTCGTTTCGTTCTTCAGGTCTGCAGGAATATCCGGGTCGGGCATTCAACCGATTGCATGTGGTTGTCCCAATCTTGAGCTGATCAACACGTCATATTGCTATGCCATCAATGATGCTGCCCTGAGGTCTCTCTCGAAATGCATGAGACTGAACACATTAGAGTGCCGGGGATGTCCACTCATCACATCCTTGGGTTTGGCGGCGATTGCCATTGGGTGCAAGCAACTCGCCAAGTTGGACATAAAGAAATGTCACCTCATTGATGATGCCGGCATGATCCCACTCGCTCACTTCTCTCAGAACCTTCGGCAGGTAAAAGCAGTTTTCTTCTGATGTCTGTTAGCATGTGGCTACAGTGATTAAAACTCGTGTTCTAAGTTCAGTGTCGGCATTTATTTATTTTTGCCTCTCTGTTTCAATGTCGCAGATAAACCTGTCATACACTTCAGTGACAGATCTGGGCCTCTCATCTCTAGCCAGTATAAGCTGTCTCCAGAGCATGACGATCTTGCACCTGAAGGGCCTGACCCCGTGGGGCCTAGCAGCAGCTCTCCTGGCCTGTGGGGGGCTAACGAAAGTGAAGCTCCATGCCACCTTCAAAATGCCCCTTCCCCAGAGCCTCTTCGAGCACTTGGAAACGCGGGGCTGCGTGTTTCACTGGAGAGACAAGGCCTTTCAGGTCCAAATTCTAAAAGAAGTATAAATCGAAAGTTCAATGGGTTTCAATTTTTTCTTTAATTTTTAGTAGCAACGGTCTTGATGGCTGTTTGCTTGATTGTTTCAGGCTGAATTGGACCCGAAGTCTTGGAGACTGAAATTGGAAGATATTGTGCCGTAGGAGATTTTACAAGCTCTCTACTACGGGATGAAGAGAAATCAAGGAATTGCAAATTTGCTGAAGTCTTGTTTGCACTGAACTTAGGGTGGGTATGCGTTTTTCCTAAGCGTCCTGCAGCATAGATAGCCGTTGCTGTGTGTGATGTGGTCGGAGTATAAATGAACTCAGCTTTAAGTTCACTTACTCGGAAGAGTTTTTGAGCTCAGTTTGCATTTATACTGCTGCGAAAGATTTTGTACCATCTCCCTTATCTGTCGGAGGTTCTTTTCCTTCCTAATCAAGAACAAGAGATGAAATGGGAAAGATTCGGCAAATACTCTTCTCTTGATTGAATGGCAGTTCTATAAAATATGGACTCTGCTCTTCCCAATCAAATCCGAGCATCGGAGGCCGGTCATAAGTTTAACAAACTACGCATGAAGTGGCCTGTGGCTATGATGATGAATGACGAGGTGGGTTGGATAGAACTGTCGCTTTACAGTTAAAAAGGAAAGGATTCGGGCAAAGCCCATGTATCTTCTGAGGTTGTAACAGGGCTTGACACGTTCGATATGTCATGTCGTGATTCACATGTTAATTTCCGTAATGGGTTGGGTTTTTGGTCTGCATAAATATGGATGGGCATGGACAGGACAACAGGACCAAGAGAATTTTGATAGACCTACCACACATCCTTCAGCTGATATGACGGGCAATGAGATATCAATCAGTTCTTCCCACTAATTCATAGTTGTTCGTGTTGATTCAATCGCATTGAAAAATGATGTTTCCTCCAATCAGAGATGCTCTTGTTCTCTTTTGTGATAAATGTGTATAAAGAAGAGAAAGAAGAAGATGAAGGGTCTGACGATTCCTCTACTTTCTCTCGTCAACAAGCTCCTATTCTAGTGATGAAAACTATTGTAACTCTCTCATCGCCTTTGCCCGATTGTCTGACAAGGGCACCCCCACCTCTACTGATGAAGATGATTCCCCATTGACTATGGTCAAATGTCTGACGAGAGCACCCCCACCTCTAGTGACGATGGTGACGATTCTAACTTCAATTCTGAATTTGAGTAGGAGCATCCATCCTTCTCTAGTGATGATGGTGATGATTATCTGACTTTAGTTGTTCCCTGATCCCTCATTTTGTAATTTTATATGTAATGAATGAATGAAAAGCATTTTATATGTTTTGGCTTTGGCATGATTTATCCCTCCTCCCTCACTTGTTTGTTCCCTAAATAAAGAAAGAAGGAAGAAGAAGAGAGAAGACTTATTTGATAGAAAAAAAAAAAGAGGACTTATTTGAAAAAATATTATTGAGATAGTTAACGGAGGCTAACAGAGTTATATCAGTAAGGACTATATTGATGCATTTCACAAGGTTTTAGGGACAATGATAATTGAAAGGCCTAGTTGATGTTAAAAAGGACTTAATCGATGTTTCAAAGGATCAATTTGACGTTACTAGGCCTAATTGATGTTATAAAGAACTAAAGTGGTGTAGTCATGACTTATTTGATATTTCAAATGACTAAATTGATGCTCCTACGGATCAAAGTGGTGTTGATTTTAAGTTCGGGACCAAGGTGGTGCAACTTGCGTAAGTCATGGACCCAATTGATAGTTTACGCTTAATAATATCATTCCATCACGGATCAGTCTTTAGCATAGACTCTGAGAGCAAAAAAAAGAGAGAAGAGATCACTTCTGGGGCGGCGGCCTGCTTTTCCGGTCACCGGCCGCATTGCTGCGGCATCTGTCTTCCCAAAAATCAGACATCTTGGCCGGTTCCATCTCCTCCGGAAGCATCCCAACCAACTCCCACCATGCGTTCCCTCTTTTCCCCTTCCTTTCTCCACTATTTACCGTTCTTCCACTACCCCCTCCCCCGCCCTCCTCTCGTCGGAGCCAACCACACCTCCGCCCGATTCTGCTCCCGCTGAATCAGTCCCCGCCTTCCTCTCCGATCTGTAATTCTCCATTTTTCTTTTTGTTCGTATTTGTTGATTCTTTTTGTTATTTGTTATTGTTTTCCAATAATTTGAAGGAAAGGAAATCTCGGCGGCTTCGATGATAGAGCCAAAGCCGAGCTTCCTGAGGAATATTCTGGTGCGCGCCCTCATCTGTGGCGTCGCCGTCCTCGCCATCCGATTCGCCTACGTCGTCACCGTCGCCGGCGGGTCCTGCGACCTCGGCGACTTCTGCTTCTTTTCCTTGCCTGAGAACCTCAACCTCAACCTCGTGATCGCCGGCACTGCCACTTCCGCCACAGAGGCTGCCCCCATCGCGCCCCCCACCCGCGATGTCCGCAAGGGCAAGGACTGGATCAGGGCCGTCAAGTTCTACTCGTCAGTCTTCGAGGATCTGATCTCCGAGGAATTCCTCTCGCCAAGCTTTAAGTCTCTCTGCGTCGAATCTGTGAGTGGGGACGACGTTCATGCACTCAAGGAGATTGGCGTCAAAAACTCCGTCGGAGTTGCCGGGAAATCCTCTCGCGCTCTAGCTAAATACAGAGATGGCACATTTGATTTCGTCTTCTGCGGTGGAGGCCGCTTTGATTGGGTCCCTCAGCCGGCCAATTTGGCTGCCGAGATGCAAAGGACGCTGAAACCGAAAGGTTTCATCGTGGTCCATGTTAGAGCAAATGACACTTACAGCTTCAATTCGTTCCTCCAATTGTTCGATGACTGCAGGCTGCTGAGAATGCTCGATATCAATGGGTTTGATCCTGGGATGGCTCAAATTCGAGAGATAATCCTGAAGAAGGAGAGTGACTTCCACGTTCGGAACAATCTCGGGAGCAAACCCAGTAGCAAGTCTGGTAATAAGTGTGAAGTCCCGGCATACAAGCAGAGGATAGTAGCTGGGGCCGAGCCATTGATTGAGGAGGAGCCCTTGAAGCCGTGGCTCACCCTGAAGAGGAACCTGGCGGACATCAAGTACTTGCCGTCCATTGTTGATATTAGCTTCAAGAGCAAGTATGTGTACGTTGATATCGGGGCTCGGAGCTATGGGTCGAGCATCGGAAGCTGGTTCAGGAAGCAGTACCCAAAGCAGAATAAGACATTCGAGGTTTATGCCATTGAAGCAGACAAGCACTTCCACAATGACTATAAGCGCAAGAAGGGCGTCACGCTGCTGCCCTATGCCGCCTGGGTCCGGAATGAGTCGCTCTTCTTCGAGATAAACCGGGACACGGATCAGAAGGTCCAGGAGAAAGGCCGGGGGATGGGCAGGATCCAGCCTGGGCAGTCATCGGCTCGCCCCAACAATGGGGACGTCGAGAAGATCACAGCGTTTGACTTCGCAGAGTGGTTGAAGAGGACAGTGAGCGAGAAAGACTTTGTGGTGGTGAAGATGGACGTGGAAGGGACCGAGTTCGAGCTCATCCCGAGGCTGTTTAAGACCGGGGCTATATGCCTGATCGACGAGATATTTCTCGAGTGCCACTACAACCGGTGGCAGAGATGCTGCCCCGGCGTGAGGAGTTCGAAGTACGAGAAGACATACGGGCAATGCTTGGAGTTGTTCACTTCTCTGAGGCAAAGTGGAGTTCTTGTTCATCAATGGTGGTGAATATATAGATTTTCTTTATTTCTGTAACAATGTCTTCTCACTTTTCCTTCCAAGGAGGGATTTTTATCCTGTCAAATTTTTTCTCAAATTTTCCAATTTTGGATTGAATTTTTCTGTAGTCCAGAATAGGGATATGATATGATTGTTTCTCTGCTGTAAAAATTCCCAACTGCAAGCGAAAGGTTATCATGGGAAGTTGATTGGATTCAAGGATGTTTTTGGTTGATTTTGCAACATTTTTGATGGAAATCATGAACAGGTTGAAGGGGGGGACAGTAACATTAATGAAACTGGAATAATGGGATCATGACGTTACTAAACATAGCTTTGCTTTCTATTAAATGAGCAGAGATGGATAGATATCTACTTTGGACAACCCAAATAAAGAAAATACCAAATAAAGAATAGAATCAGGATCTCATTCGATGTTATAATATGATAGATACAGAGGAAAGTACAATTTTCTCCCAGCATTTTGTCCCTATGTAATGCAACATACCAAAAGTAGATGGCGACTTAAAAGTCCCGTGATATCGACATTCAACCAATCTTTTGTCAATGAGGATACGCAAGATTATATATATCGTACTCCACAAATGTGGAAGATGTCTTTTTTAAAAAAGAATGGTGGAATCCTTCTTCAAGAGTTGATCACAAGTACATTCGAAAGCAGATGGGAAAATATAGGCTGCAGCTTCCACCGAAGAAGTTTATAAAAGGAGCAGGCGCCCTCTACTCGAAAAGCCATAAGACTTATGGACATGTCTATATGCCTTTCCTTAGTGGTTTGCCCCATTTAACCTCCCTTGCAAGAGAAACTTCTTGGATAAACCTCACAGGAGAAAACTCGCGGTTCCTCTCAGTTAAGAGATTGATCGTACGACAAGGAGCTGCCAATTCCTAGCAAAAGCCTGTGATGATTGCTCGAATTATGAATCACAACCGCAATAATCCAATTCCAACATCACCCCTAATGAAAAGCACCTTAAATTCCATGTGGAGGAAAATGATACCTGCAGACAAAATCGAGCGTGTTGTGAATTGTGTACAGAAGCTAGAAGACGGAATGAGCGTATCAGTTGAACAATGGTGTGTACCTATGCAACAATAGTTGAACAATAGAATGTTCTTTTTTTCTCAGGATCCAGATGAATCTGAGATACAGCATCAGCAGTAACAAAAGTTGATGATACCACATGTAAGATCTATGGCGAAATATGTGCAGAAGCCGTAAAAGAGGAAATGGGACAGCTCCATAAGAACTGCAGTAAAGAGAGAAACTGAGACCACATGTAACATCTCTGACATATATGGAAAAAGTTATATAAACTGAGGGCGATGATATACCTGGATGGCACCATAGTCCTGATAAAATTAATTGCATGTCGAAATCAGTGCCCGAAATCATCTTCAAGGACATATAGAAGCTTCCTGTAAGCCTGCCCATCCATGGCATCTTTCTCTTGCAGCTGTCTCAGCAAATTCATGGCCTCCTTAACATTCCCCCGTCTACACATCTCGTCTAAGACTGTCCTATATGTAATTAGATCGCCAGACCTGTGTTTCTCAATCATCTCCCACATAAAACTAACTGCACCCTCGATTTCTCCATTTAAAGCCAATGCACTCACAAGGGAATTATACGATTTGCTGCTAGGAATGAAACCCTTTTCTTTCATTTCGTTGAACAATTCCCTTGCATTTACAGTGCGAGCCTGGGCGCACAACCCATGGATCAAATAATCATATGAAAATGAGTTGGGACTACTGTTGTATACCACATCCATTTGATGGAATATTCTGAGCGCATCATTCACATGAAGGGAAAGCACATACCCTTTTATCATAGAGTTCAGGGTGAATATATCGGGTTCGATCCCATCACTCACCATTTGCTTGAACAGGCTCCTTATAGTCTCCATGTACATGTGATTGATGTAAGAATTCTTGCCCCTGCTCAAAAATGCTGCAAATAAGAGATTGTAAGTTCTAACCGACGGCCTACAGTCCAATTTCCTGCTGTTTCGCATGTGGTTGAATATATTCACAGCTCTTGTCAGCTTCCTAGCTTCTGTGAAGAAATATATGATCGTGTTGTAAAGAGCCTCCGTCCCAATATGAGAGACTGCAAGCACTTGATTAACAACAGTATCCATTTCTTCATACATTTTCGCTGAACCGAGTTTCTTTATTGTTATGTGATATGTGCAGACATCGTGCCGGAACCTGTGCTGTTGAGATGCCCAGTTGAACAGTTCTAAGCATACCAAAGGATCTTCCTGCAGAGTTATGATGTCGCAAAGCTCCTCGGGTGAAAACCTTGGCGAGAGTTGGGAGATCGCCTGTTTGAATTGAGCTACATTGAGAGTGGGTTTCCGATTAGCTTTCGCTCTTCTACTAGCTCGCCTTCTGTATGATCTCGACATGGGTCCAGAAGAGTAAGAGGAAAACAAGCAAAGACGAGCACGTAGATGAAGGGATTCATCCAAACCAATGCCCTCTGCCGGTTTAATATGCCCACGGGTTATATAATGTACATACTTCACTGCATCGTTCACAACGCTCAGCTTTTGCAGGCCCAGAAATGGTGATGTCGGCTCGACATAATAGATTAAACTTTTGAAGTATGTGGCGCAGTTCCTATGGAGAGTAAGCATTCCAAAACAAATGAGATACGAATCCAACTTCAATGGGAAGCGAGGCACCCAAGATCAAGGTGTGATTGCCTAGCGATACAGCTAATATCAGCAGATTAGATAACTGAACGCAACCTGCACATGTCCGGGAGGGAAAAATCAATAATGGGGATTCATCGATGATCTCCTACGCCTACTTACTACAAGAGCACGGATAAAGGGTGATCAAAACAGTAGAAAGATAAAGATGGGACTTCAACATACTTTTGATATAAGGATTCCAAGGTTCGCCTATGCATTTCATCAAACAACTGACATGCTATAGCTAGAACATATATTGCTCTGAAGAATCGACAGTGGCAGTCGTCAGGAAAGAAGGAAAGCCCACTACCTGGAAGCATCTGCAGATGAGACGGAGCGACTCCGACAGAAGATGGACTCGAGATCTCCTTGTACTGAGTTCAGGGTCTGCACCGGAAGTCTCACGCCGGTTTTTGTCAGGAAAATCGCGGGAGGAAAAACTGTCGTGCCGGAAGACTGCAGAAGAAGAGTGGCCAATACAAAGCGATTGTCCCTTGTCCGTCCCCTGTGACCGATCGATGATGATGTTGATGGGACCATATGGAGGGAATTATAGGATAAATCAATTCAACTGATACGGTATCGGTGCCGACTCGCACTAGAATGATCCGATTCGCTTGGATCACAAGTTCAGTGAACATATTAAATCTGTGTTACAAGTTTTAATATTAAGAGTAAAACTACTGAACAGTGGTCCCAATCGATCGAGAGATTGATTTATGCGTATCATAACATATGATCTTGGATTGCCACTTTCGCCGGTTTGCTGTTGCCTTGTAAATGTAAGTCCAGGTTAGTGTTGATCTTTTTTATGTACTAGAAATGCAAATGACATTCATATAATATACACACACTCGTGAGCATACACATCCACTAGATGCATCGTCTCTCATCAGCCCATGAAAATAATTATTTGCTGTAGCTCGTTACAAATACGATTTTAAGACAAGAAACAGATAAAGCAAAAACCTTGGAGAAATGCCAACAACAATCTCAGTTATGGCGGGGAGATTTCTTGGAGTTCGACTTTTGGTTTCGGGTGCCTTCAGGAGTAAGTAATCAACTGCTGGCTTGATGAACAGCATTCCCAGCTGCGCATGCACCATGAAAAGCTGTACAAGCAAATTGGTGCACCAGTTCGGTTACAAAACCCTGTCGAGATCCGAGGAACGAGTGCCGAGGAAGAAATCTTTGAGAACTGATATCAATATATTCTCACGCGAGGATCTGAGCATAGAGTGCAAGGAGCCGAAGCATAGGTAAGGATACTACCAGGCATCTAGCTCCAAGATGATGTTTTTACTTTGGGGAGATGAACATGGCATGGACCATACATCAGATCCGAATTCTTCCGATGATTAATAAAAGAACAAAATAGTCTTCTGGCCCGCACGACACGGTAGTCTCTCAGGACTGTAATTTACCTGTCTAGAGGGCCTACACATGATTCAAACTCTAAGCAGAGGACAGATATACATCTAATTCTGGAGTGAGAAACGTCAGTTCATGTCTTGGGCCACCAACGCTCGTGGCTACCCCAGCATGTTCGCACCTGCACTCCATACCTATCGAAATTCTCAAGGTGAAAGACAGAGCCTTCGGTGTTCTGTAAAAGGGAGCGCTGTAATTAAATTTCGTGGAACCCACATATAACTTCGCATCCAGAAAGAGGAACCGCGTCGACTCCTCCCCTGCCATCATTTTCAGCCACAGCATGCTCTCCTTGGATACATTGCTCAGATTAATCTCAACTGGTATAGCAACAGGTAATCCCCGAACAAAGTATAGCGGGTTCTCGGAATTGTTACCAGGGACAGCTAGTTCTGCAGATACACACTCCAATCTTCCTGAGAGCTCGTATTTCTCAAGAGAGAAATGGTCGAGTACCTTCCTAAAGAGATGGGGGTGACACGGGATGTTAATCATTAACTTCTTCAGTTCGGTCACGAAGGATGATAGCTCAATGGAAGCCTCTTCATGGACATGCTCTATGTGTGATAATACAGCAGAGAGCTTCCTCATGCTGGTGGCACAGCGGTAGATCTCAACTTTCGATAATCTAAGGACAGAGGAAACAAGATCTAGCTCCAGGACTCGTAGCTCCTCTTCTTTAGACCGACCTATGAACTGGAACCTCATGTCCCTAAGCCTCCTGTCTAGTTTTCCCAGCAGAAGGTCCAAGTCCCCCACTCTGTAATTAAAGTAGTTCACAGTAGGCAGAAAATGCACCGATATCTTAGCAAGCAGTTTCACTATCCGCAGATATAGGGCTGTGAAAGCTACAGATGACGAGGATCCAGCAGGCTCAGAAGCAAATATCGCCAGCTCTCTTTTGCAAGCTCTACATGGAAACAAGCCATAAAAAAATGTCAAATTTGCTTCAGATTCATTTAAATTAACATCATGAGTTTCAAAATGCAGAATAGAGGAAGAGAAGAGCTCAGAGAGAGTATAAAGAACTCATGTGCTAAGCTATATGAAGTGTTGACTACTAAAATTGAGCAAAATGACCTTCCTTCTAAATCAAGAGCATAAGCATTGATCTTCAAAACGATAAGTTTGAAGTCCAATTTAATTGAACTTGAGAAACAAAAACGGTTCACATTCAGCATCTTTCTAGTGATCTAATAATGACATGCTCCTCGTGTATGATCTGTATAACTTCTTGGGATAGATCACTACTAAGGAGATGAAATTAGCGATATAGTTTAAGCAAGTAGACTAAAAGAGAATATTCTGAATAGTTGGTAAAGATAATTCCCATCCCCAAACTCGTTATCAAATAATTGATTGTATCACTACCTGAGAGTTCTGAGCCCTTCGTGCAGGAATCCCAATTTTACCAAAGACCAGATGTCTTTGATCTTAGCAAGGATAATATTCATGGACTTGAGTAATTGATCATCTGTCTCATGCTGCAGCTTTGCAAGTGTGGATGGTAAGTTACCGCGCTCCAATTTCTGGGCATAAATATCTGAGATCTCAGAGCCCATCTGCACAGGAGAAAATCTGTTGGAATCATTCTTCTCACCATCAGTTAAGCTCAGTTTGTCACATGTTGCTGGAGTTGGTACCTCCTTATAGTCGGCCACAGAATTGGTTGAGCATTTACTGCAATGAGACAAGTAAGCCATAAGGGTACTTTGGTCTACTTCATCAGCTAGAGCACAAGAAATTCTCCCCAAGATAGTAACAGCATAGGAGAATACTGCTGCTGGATTCTTGCTGTGACTCTTCCGATTGCATAATGGAGCTGATATGGAAAGTACGAGGAAAGCAGCTACTCGGGCACTATCAAAGCCGAATTTACCATCAGAAGAAGGCTCTATCTGGAGAATACGATACATTTAAATTTTAAAAATAAAATAAATATAATAACATTGACAGTAATAATGAAAGAGGAGAGACGAAATCAGTGTCTAGAAGCCAAGTGGCTGGGAAGAAACTAAAACAGAAACTCCGACGGAAAATGAAATCAGAACTCAATTTAGTCCAGCAACAAATTAGAATTTGTTGTGTTCTTTTTCTGGCCTGTGTGTTCCACTCAATTGGCTCCAATAACATCTATATATATGTATAAGTAAGAATTTGAGCATACATGTATATTTGACAAGTAAAGAAGCATCAATATTTCTGCTTCACGCCTGCAAAAGTATTCAAAGCCGCAACCACTATACCAGATATTCAAATTTCGTGCATTATCAAACTTACAAGTAGGTGCCGTATGTATATGTGTGTGTGTGTGTGTGTGTACATCCTAAATTCTGACAAAAGGCCACAACAAATCAAACAAAATTGTTGATAAAAAGTAACACATGCGAAAGTGCATAACCCCAAGTTTTGTCAGCAATTAGGTTTAAGTCTATAGGCACGTACTGGTCACATCATAAAAGAGGGTGGACAGGGTGGAAAGACCAAATAATGATAAGCTCCCACAATCATCTCAAATCCAAGTGCCTCAATAGAAATTGTAATGGTCATCGACATTTATCAAGGGAAATAATATTACCATATTTCATATTATTAACAATAGCCAGACAATAAAAATGACAGATAAGGGATTTAATTTTTTTTCCTCCCCTCTGTATGTATACCGAGAGAGAGAGAGAGTAGAAGAGCCTGCTTACCTCTTGAAAAACCTTATTGATAAGAGACACTGTGAAGCTCCCATGACGTCGACCCATTTCAAACAACACTGCAAAAATCTTGGCTTCATCCTGGATTTAAATGATTTTATTGTTTATAGGGATACTATATTATATAAGTATCAAACTACTCTTATGCACAAAACCTCCAATCTAAACAACAAACTTAGAAGCTCAACATATAACTGAAATTTATAATCAGCGATGGAGTCTCCCTCAATAGAGAGAGCTCAAGCAACAAGACATACCTTATGTAAGACCTTCAATGAAAACTAAAAGGCCTAATTATAAATACTCGGAAGGATTCATACACGGGGTAGGATTTCAGAAATATCAATGAGTCCTATTCTATAGAATACTTCAAAACGAAATTGACTGGTAGGAAATATAAGCAGAAGCAGAACGAAACAAAGACCTGATGATATCTCTGCAGGTTTTCTATAAGTCCATAAACAGATAATGTGAATATCTCCAGATTTGGCAACTTCACTGACTTAAGCACTTTCCTCACAGCATCTCTAACCAATGAATTATTGTCAGTTAGGGAGCTGAGAAACTGCAAAAGGGAACAAATGGTTTCATCCTCAGAAATTATGTCCATTTCCCAAAACAGGTGTGAATTTAAATTGAAACCATTAACATGCAGAAGAACCCTAGTGAGTGTCGAAGTTACCCTCAAAAGAATGAAAGGAAGATAGTTGTGATAGAGCCCTCAAAATTATGAATTTAGAAATTGTAGAATATGACACAGATGCATGAGAGAGAGCTACCCTCCCTCATAGATAGAGTCATATTTGTGAAATATGTCATAATGAACTCACCATGTGCATGTTTGCAACCTTTAGAGACAGATGACCACAATTTGCCATCTCACGCATTGTTTCCAGCGCTTGCAACCGAACAGCCACAGCATCATCATTCAGCATATCTGTCAACAAGTTTATTGCTTCACCAGCAAATTCAGAAGATAGGGCAGTAAACTTCTGCATGGAGTAGCAAGCAGATTTCCGAACCTAGTCACCCGAACATCAATTAATTTGCTTGCATATATTACCACATAAGGCCCATCATATCAATATGATATCATCAGTGCATGTCTCATAAGTGAATAAGAACGAAATTAGAGAAAATAATGAGATAACCATCAAAGAATAAAAGGCCCCAGACTGCCTAGGTAAGATGAAAACAATAAGAAAAACCGAATGAGAGCAGCTGTCTCAGGCACAGTTCAATATGAAGGAACAACTAAAGTACAAGATGGTGTCCAGAAAGATCACCTCATAAAATTCATCCTCAAGCCCATGCACCAAAGCTCCAGCAGAAGTTGATACCAATGCTTCAATCTCTCCCGTGGACCCTTGACTACGATAATTCACTTTCCTAATACCTAAGACCTTCTTAGATAGTGTTTGTAACAGAACATCCACAGATACCATTTCTATCTTCCCAAGTGCATCAAAAGCTGCAACTCTGACCTCCACACTCATGTCTCTAACCATTGAAGATAGCTGCAATAACAAATGATCCTAACAAGCTGGTAGAAAGAAATTTACTGGGTTTTCTAGTTTTCTCTCCCCAAAGTTAACAATCGATAAGGGAAAAAAAACAATGAAAGTGCCCAAGATGTCCCACTTAGACACAGATGTAGACATTATCAGTGAGGGGGTAAATAAACTCTGATCTAAACGGACCGTAAAAGAATCCAAGAAATTTCCAGCTCAGGAGGAGGAAGAATCACATGACTTTATCAAATTTTGATACATTAACAGCATTGGCATTCCAGAGTCTCCTCCATAAAAGTAATTCAGAGAAATATCAAATACCTTAATAAATACTGCATCTGACTGCTTCAGTCTATCAGAACCACAACTAGATGCTACCAGCATTTGCCCCCACTCACTCACCTGAATTGGTAATAAAAATGAAAGTTTGTTAGAGGAAAAAATAGCTAATCAGTTGTGAAACATGGGTCGACTTACCAAATAACACCGTAACGAATTAACTACCGGTAACACCCTCAAGCAAAGGGCTTTTGGATATCAATTCTCTACCGGAAAAAATTCCAGCAAAATTAACAATTCCATTATAAGAATCCTCCATCCATGCCTAGAAAACCAGTGACTCTTAACTATTTCATCAACAGCAATTTCAAACAAAACAGGGATGGTCAAGTCCCCGGTTATTGCACCTTATATCATTTCCGCAATTCATTGCGCCACCATTGCCAATATCACCACGGACCACAAATTTTAAGACAAGTTTTCTACTTTTTGCCAAAAAAACCACCCATTTCACATGCTACTGCAAGTATTATCGTACCGTGTGAACGGCAGCAGTCCTAACACAGGCCTCCGTATCACCTAACAGCTCGACAGCACGGCAGTAGCAGCCTTGGATGAGGCTGCTATCCTCGATAGCACCAGACTTGCTCAAACTCATCAATCCATCCAAAGCAGCTTGCCTCACATAAGGATACGGATCCTTCGTGAACCCCAAGAAAACAGTGAACAGCAGGTATGTCCTAATGCCAAACCTTCCAGCATTTCTGAGAAGCCACGCCCGCGAAGGAGCGGGCACGTCGAAGCAGAGGGATACAAAGAAGCTGTCGTCAAAGTTCCGGTCATTCTCCGATATGGAGGCGAGTGTGTCGAGTGACTCGGTGGCGAGGCGAGTCGACTCAGTAGAGAGCAGGAATCTACTAACCGACTTGGATATGACAGCAGAGTGGCCGCCGTCTCGGTGAGCGAGCTCGGTTAGGAGCTTCAGAGTGTGGTGGAGGAGGAGGGGGTCGCGACTGAGCTGGAGGTGCCCGGTTAGGGTTTCGAGGGTCGAGGATATCAACGAGGCGGGAGTGGAGGGGTTTATGATGACAGACCGGAAAGACGCGAGAGTGTGGCGGGTAAGAGGCTCCTCGGAACTGGCCGTTGAAGGAGGCCGAGAGGTTTCGCCGGAACTTGACGCCGGTAGTTCCATTGAAGAGATCCGGTGAGAGCTTGCATAGCGGCAGGGATTGGGAAAGGAGGAGGAGGAGGAGGAAGACGGCGGGAACGACAAACGTCGGAGGAATTTTGCACTGGCCACCCAGAACTTTATTTCATTGTCATTTTGGGTACAGGACTTCACTCTTTATCACAAGGGTCACTCAGAGTGTAAGTTTGAGTCAATTTGGCCCCTCGGACTAACATATTCTTGACCTGAGTCTTATTTGGCCGGATAAATTTTTGCTTTCCACCGCGAATCAATTTTGGATAGATTTCCCATTTCTCCTTTTACTCATCCATTCGAAGTCTCAATCCAATCTTTAAGTGAATCGCCACAATGACACGTTTATTAATCAAATGTTCCGATCCTCTTGAGATCAAACTGAACGAGTAATCTATAAATCTCGTAAATCGTGTATAGATAACATACTTTTTAACTCACCTGAAGAGATAAATTAGCAAAAATACATACAAGCTGGAACAGCTGATCGCAAAATAAACCATCAATTTTCTATCTTGCTAAGTTGTTTTTCTTCATTTTATATATATCATCAATCAAATATTGAAGCTTGGGTCAAAGCCCAAGCCATTAAAACGACCCACAGGGGATCCATGTTCTAGCATGGTCCTTATCCGATCATATTCCAACACACTGAACTTCCGCCTTCAAAAGTTTCCCATTTTCATGAGCAGAGTCTTATTTACATTTTTTTTCACTGAATGAGTCTAAACATTATTCAATTACTCTCCAACAATGCGATAACGGTTAAACTAAGTTTTTAGTAAATGAACTTTATGTGCAGTGTAAAAACTCGAAACTTATTAGATTAAAAACACCTTAGAAAGTAGGAACATGGTAAAGTTGACATCGCCTCGAAATGAGTATAAATGATTCTAAGCCCTCACATGGACAGTTAACTATTTGTGACGAAATAGTATCAGAGCTCAAGAAAGTCTTACAGGTCACGAGTTCGAAATCTAGCAAAATCAATGTGGGGGTCGTCCGCCAAAGGAGTCCAGCGCGGAGCATGATGGGCCTCGGGATGAGTACACATGATTTTGTACCCTCACACGGACAGCTAACTCTTTTTGCGAAATATAATTTGCTTTAGTTAATAAAGTGAGATTATCACTTTTTTTGGTGAAAAGTACGATTGAATTATGAATTTATGTTTTCTCTCGCGGCTATCTCTCCCGCCCCCGGTGAAGTGAATGGCCCCTACTTACTTTTCTTTTGATTATAAATAAGACCGTGACATAATGTAAATAGAAATCGTAATAACTAATAAAAAAAGTGAATAATCTCACTACAATTATCAAACTTAAAAATTCGAATTATGACCTATCATCAAACCATTGTTATCAGAACCGGATCGGACCGGTCGGATCGAGAACATGCACCATGTTCGGTCCGGTTCACCTGAAAACCCAAATTGCATATTTGAACCATCGAACCAATTAACCGGTCAATTTTGAGCAAAATTCCATTGAACCGGCCGGTTTATGAATTTTTTTATGGGAAAATGTCAAATTTGGTCATCAACCTTTAGCTCTTTTTCTATCTTAGTTCTAAACCTTTTTTTTTACTGGATTTCGTCCTCAATCTTTTTTGCGCGGTATGAGTTCAATTCTTCCATCCAAAATTCCATCCATTTTCCCTGACATGTATATTCGTCAAATGAGAGCGCACCACATGCGGGACAGATCACTGCTACTCTAAACCGATTATTATAGGGTAAATTCGATTCTTTTTTTAATCATATCTGTAAACCGGACTAAGATATTTTCGGTTCTTTTAGGATTCCAACCATCGCTTCTCTTTCTTTGTCTCACGCACCGACAAATGGATGGAATCCTAAAATAAACGAAAAATATTTTAGTATGTTTTACGGGTCTAATTAAAAAAAGAATGGGATTTGCTCTATAACAATCGATTTAGAGTAACTGTGATCTGTCGCGCACGTAACACACTTTCATTTGACGAATATACATGCCATGGAAAATGGATGGAATGATTGAACTCATACCGCGCGAAAAAGATTGAGGATAAAATCCAGCGAAAGAAAAGGTTTATGACTAATATAGAAAAATAGCTAAAAGTTGATGACCAAATTTGGCCTTTTCCCTTTGTTTATTTAGTGTAAAAATTGTTTGGTTATTATAAGGATTTGAACTCATGACCTTTTGCTTCCTATACTAGCATACTACCAACCAAATCACTACTACTTTCTTGTTCTTTAAACTTTATTTTTAACTACTTATTAAATTCTAATATTTATTTTAGAGTAAGAAATATTAAATACAGATATTTTCTTACTCTATTTTTATATTTTTTTGAAATCATCATACTTCTATCTTAATTATCATAAATTTTTAATAATATGAATATTTATTTTATTTTAATTAAACGTGCGGTCCGACCCATCGAAATTCCGATTGGACCCACAAACCCATGAACCCAAATCCCTTTATGTTCATCATTCGATCCGGTTATGATAATACTATATCCAACCACTCTCTCTTTCTCAATTCCCGCATATTCTCTTCTACACGACACGTGCATCTTCGTCTTCTCAAATCCACGAGAAGGCGAAACACTTGAATACGTCTCATACGTCACGACAAACTTGAAAACACTATGTTTGGCTAGTGAGTTATATTTTTAAGATTTTAACTCTAACTTCAACTTTACTCACTACACAACAAAAATCAATAACACAATTATTATTATTTTCATTTTCTTCAATTTTTTTAACCATTCAGTTCAATTTTTAATAATAAATTCTCTCAACTATTCATTATTTTTCACAATTTTTCTCATAATTCAACAATACAATTATTACAAACCAATTAAAATCAAAATTTAACTTTATTTAACTTTAAAATCAAACACATCAAAAAATTCGTAATTAACAGACTTCACGAGTCGTGTCATCCAACCACACCGTGTTTCTCTATTCCCACTTATCTTCTTCTGCACTGACACTTGCATCTTTCTCTATACGTCACGTCGGTTTGACAATTTCCAACTTCTGTGGGAAACAACAGTCATTTCCATGCGCATGATTATTTTGATTTCGCATTTTTCTTATATTCCCAATTAATATCATCCGATAATTCAGGGAAATTGTTGATTTTCCTGATTCTTTGATCTTCCTCTTCTATGAGAATGATCATGCCTGTCCATCACTTCGCATCAAATGATTTATGTCCTTTTAAGGAACTGTCCAAGCTGTTTCCATCATTACATTGACATTTTAATATTAGAATTCATATTTTGAAAATTTAATATGAGAATAAAAAATTGCAAGAATGGTTCCTCATAAGAATTAGATAATTTTCTATGGTAGGAATGTATTGGGTGGCATTAACGCACTTAGAACCATAAGAAGGAGCGGAAATGGGTCGTTCAATCTCATGTGTATATTATATTAGAGAATCGTGCACAAGATAAAAATAAAATAAAATTAGTGTACAAAAAATGAGGAAATGGAGTAATAAAAATGAAAGAGTGAGAAAATGGGGTAAGTGAGGAGGAGATAGAGGATAATTTTTTTTTCTTTTGTTTTTACTTTTTTGCTCCTAATTTAATGGTCATAATTACTTGAATAATAACTAAAAATTATGATTTCGACAAATAACAGTGAGACGGAATCTGCGTTTATAACTTTATATAATATATATATATATATATTTTTTATCCATTCACTCTAAAAAAGACAAAATCGTTGCAATTAAATCATTTCAAATGTGTATATAAAGGAATCTAAACATATTAATTTTAATCTCGAAATCATTATTCGTTTTCTGAAAAGTGGTCACAATGTGGTCATGAGACGTGGTGAGGAGCGATTCCATGATCTTTCTCCCGCGTTCAAAGTGCGCCCTCACTTGTAAGTGGTGAGCTACTTGTTGTCAAAAACTTCAGACCTAACAATCGAATATCGATAAAACATTATTAAAATTTTTATTAGAAAATATTTTTAACATAGTAATTTTTATCGAAAGTGAAAATAAATATTCAAAATAAATAATTATTATTTTCGGTAAAGTAATAATTAGAAAAATTCATTTTAGAAATCTATGTCTACGAAACTTATTTTTGATAATAAATAATAATTAGAAAAATTAATAAATATATCAAATTAATTTTTAATATGAAAATAATTAAAATGGTGTGGCCACCATTGAGATTAGAATTCGGACCGATACCATTGTAAGAGATAGTCTCAATTTGATAATAGACTACCATTATCATCCTCTACTTATTCATTAGTAACCGTTTTTGTCCTCGATATATTTTTGTCACCAATTAGCTTCAAACGTTGGCATTCCATCTAACATTTAGACCCTTCCGTGACAGAAAAGTGATGGAAAACATAACGCCGTTAATTAATCTTTTGTCGCGGATGTTAACAGATTGGTATAAATATTAGACGGAATACCAACGTTTGGAGCTAATTGGTAGCAAAAACATGTTACGGACAAAACGATTATAAATGAATAAGTGAAGGGCGACAGTGGTAGTCCACTCCTCAATTTGATGATGGTCCCAACTCTTGTTTATGTGACACGACGGTGGATCCCAAATAAGTGGGACTTGGGACCAATCACTAAACATGCTTTTAGAACTAAAGTGCTTAATTTTATTCACTCAATAATATAGGCATTTCATTAGAAAAAACAGTGATACTCGTATCAAATGTTATTCCCTTCATTCAGAAAACTCTTTTCCTAGCTAGACTTTCAATTTTCCATAGGTCGAAAGTTGGATTTGGTACGGTCCCCCCCCCCCCCAAAACAAATATGTTCCTCGTGGCCTCCACTACACTATTACATTGTTCATGAGATGTTACTACTCAGAAGAAAGTGGGACTAATTTTTTTTGTTTGAATCATAATTCGCACGTTGCAATGAAGACAAGTTTTCTACTTTTTGCCAAAAAAAAGCACCCATTTCACATGCTACTGCAAGTATTATCGTACCGTGTGAACGGCAGCAGTCCTAACACAGGCCTCCGTATCACCTAACAGCTCGACAGCACGGTAGTAGCAGCCTTGGATGAGGCTGCTATCCTCGATAGCACCAGACTTGCTCAAACTCATCAATCCATCCAAAGCAGCTTGCCTTACATAAGGATACGGATCCTTCGTGAACCCCAAGAGAACAGCAGGTACGTCCTAATGCCAAACCTTCCAGCATTTCTGAGAAGCCACGCCCGCGAAGGAGCGGGCACGTCGAAGCGGAGGGATACAAAGAAGCTGTCGTCAAAGTTCCGGTCATTCTCCGATATGGAGGCCAGTGTGTCGAGTGACTCGGTGGCGAGGCGAGTCGACTCAGTAGAGAGCAGGACTCTACTAACCGACTTGGATATGACAGCAGAGATGCACGTTAGATAGGAGAACTTTCCATACCCGCTTGACTTCGGCGTAGACTAAGAAAAATGAGGTCTTCGCGATACAATTTCCTAGCACTGTCGTCCAATCCCGTAAGTCTCGAGACATATATCCAATCAATCAAATTCTATCATTAAAACATGCTATCTGCAATTTCCAGCCTTTCTATGAGTTCGTTCGCGCAGCATTCTCGAACCACAAGAATCATGCCCCACCCATACACTCCACATACCCTCCAAGAGACTCAATATGACACCATCAATCAATCACTGTCGAGAAAAGGATGCATTTTTCCGTCAGGCCTATAATGACACGTTTATTAATCAAATGTTCCGATCCTCTTGAGATCAAACTGAACGAGTAATCTATAAATCTCGTAAATCGTGTATAGATAATATACTTTTTAACTCACCTGAAGAGATAAATTAGCAAAGATACATACAAGCTGGAACAGCTGATCGCAAAATAAACCATCAATTTTCTATCTTGCTAAGTTGTTTTTCTTCATTTTATATATATCATCAATCAAATATTGAAGCTTGGGTCAAAGCCCAAGCCATTAAAACGACCCACGGGGGATCCATATTCTAGCATGGTCCTTATCCGATCATATTCCAACACACTGAACTTCCGCCTTCAAAAGTTTCCCATTTTCATGAGCAGAGTCTTATTTACATTTTTTTTTCACTGAATGAGTCTAAACATTGTTCAATTACTCTCCAACAATGCGATAACGGTTAAACTAAGTTTTTAGTAAATGAACTTTATGTGCAGTGTAAAAACTCGAAACTTATTAGATTAAAAACACCTTAGAAAGTAGGAACATGGTAAAGTTGACATCGCCTTGAAATGAGTATAAATGATTCTAAGCCCTCACATGGACAGCTAACTATTTGTGACGAAATAGTATCAGAACCCAAGAAAGTCTTACAGGTCACGGGTTCGAAATCTAGCAAAATCAATGTGGGGGTCGTCCGCCAAAGGAGTCCCGCGCGGAGCATGATGGGCCTCGGGATGAGTACACGTGATTTTGTACCCTCGCACGGACAGCTAACTCTTTTTGCGAAATATAATTTGCTTTAGTTAATAAAGTGAGATTATCACTTTTTTGGTGAAAAAGTACGATTGAATTATGAATTTATGTTTCCTCTCGTGGCTATCTCTCCCGCCCCCGTGAAGTGAATGGCCCCTACTTACTTTTCTTTTGATTATAAATAAGACCGTGACCTTAATGTAAATAGAAATCGTAATAACTAATAAAAAAAATTTGAATAATCTCACTACAATTATCAAACTTAAAAATTCAAATTATGACCTATCATCAGACCATTATTATCAGAACCGGATCGGACCGGTCAGATCGAGAACATGCACCATGTTTGGTCCGGTTCACCTGAAAACCCAAATTGCATATTTGAACCACTGGACCCATTAATCGGTCGATTTTGAGCAAAATTCCATTGAACCGGCCGGTTTTTGAATTTTTTTATGGGAAAATGTCAAATTTAGTCATCAACCTTTAGCTCTTTTTCTATCTTAGTCCTAAACCTTTTCTTTGACTGGATTTCGTCCTCAATCTTTTTTGCACGGTATGAGTTCAGTTCTTCCATCCAAAATTCTATCCATTTTCCCTGACATGTATATTCGTCAAATGAGAATGCACCACCTGTGGGACAGATCACTACTACTCTAAATCGGTTATTATAGAGCAAATCCGATTCTTTTTTTAATCCTATCTGTAAACCGAACTAAGATATTTTCGGTTCTTTTAGGATTCCAGCCATCGCTTCTCTTTCATTGTCTCACGCACCGACAGATGGATGGAATCCTAAAAGAAACGAAAAATATTTTAGTCTGTTTTACGGGTCTAATTAAAAAAAGAATGGGATTTGCTCTATAACAATCGATTTAGAGTAATTGTGATCTGTCGCGCACGTAACACACTCTCATTTGACGAATATACATGCCATGGAAAATGGACGGAATTTTGGATAGAATGATTGAACTTATACCACGCGAAAAAGATTGAGGACAAAATCCAGCGAAAGAAACGATTTAGGACTAATATAGAAAAATAGCTAAAAGTTGATGACCAAATTTGGCATTTTCCCTTTTTTTTATTTAGTGTAAAAATTGTTTAGTTGTTATAAGGATTTGAACTCATGACCTTTTGTTTCCTATACTAGCATACTACCAACCAAATCACTACTACTTTCTTGTTCTTTAAACTTTATTTTTAGGTACTTATTAAATTCTAATATTTATTTTAGAGTAAGAAATATTAAATATAGATATTTTCTTACTCTATTTTTATATTTTTTTGAAATCATCGTACTTCTATCTTAATTATCATAATTTTTTAATAATATGAATATTTATTTTATTTTAATTAAACGTGCGGTCAACCCATCGAAATTCCGATTAGATCCATAAACCCATGAACCCAAATCCCTTTATGTTCATCATTCGATCCGGTTCTGATAACACTATATCCAACCATTCTCTCTTTCTCAATTCCCGCATATTCTCTTCTACACGACACGTGCATCTTCGTCTTCTCAAATCCACGAGAAGGCGAAACACTTGAATACGTTTCATACGTCACGACAAACTTGAAAACATTATGTTTGGCTTGTGAGTTATATTTTTAAGATTTTAACTCTAACTTCAACTCTACTTATCACACAACAAAAATCAACAACACAATTATTATTATTTTTTCATTTTTTTAACGATTTAATTTAATTTTTAATAATAAATTCTCTCAATTATTCATTACTTTTTCATATTTTTTCTCATAATTCAATAATACAATAATTACAAATCAATTAAAAATTGAACTTTACTTAACTTTAAAATCAAAATCAAAATCAAACTTTATTTAACTTTAAAATCAAAATCAAACACACCAAAAAATTCGTAATTATCAGACTTAACGAGCGGTGTCATCCAACTACACCGTCTTTCTCTATTCCCACTTATTTTCTTCTGCACGACACCTGCGTCTTCGTAGTCTCAAACTCCGCGAAAAGTCCAACATTGATTACCTCTCATACGTCACGTCAGCTTGACAATTTCCGACTTTTGTGGAAAACAACAGTGATCTATGATTATTTCCAATTCGCATTTTTCTTATATTCCCAATGAATATCATCCGATAATTCAGGGAAATTGTTGATTTTCCTGACTCTTTGATCTTCCTCTCCATTGAGAATGATCATGCCCGCCCATTACTTTGCATCAAATGATTTGTTCCCTGTTAAGGAACTGTTCAGGCTATTTCCATCATTACATGACCTTTTTATACTAGACTTCATATTTTGAAAAGTAAATATGAGAATAAAATATTGTAAAAAGGATTCCTTAAAAGAATTAAGAATGTGTTTGGTTTTAGAGTTGAGTTGAGTTGAATTTTGGTTTTAATTAATTTGTAATGATTGTATTTTTGAATTATAAGAAAAAGTGTGAAAAAGTAATGAATAATTGAGAGAAAGTGATGATTAAGTAATGATCGTGTTGTTGAATTGTGAAAAAGTAATGAATAGTTGAGTAAATTTAATATTAAAAATTGAATTGAATGGTTAAAAAAATTTTAAAAAAGGAAAAAAGTAATAATTGTGTTGTTGAATTAAAAATAAGTAGAGTTGAGTTGAATTGAATTAAAAAAAAGTTTTGAAACCAAACACACCCTTAGATAATTTTCTATGATAAGAATGTATTAGATCGCATTACTACACTTAGAAGTTAGAACGATAAGAAGGAGCGGAAATGGGTCGTTCAATCTCATGTGTATATTATACATTAACATATATTAGAGAATCGTGCACAATATTAAAAAATAAAATTAGTTTGCAAAAAATGAGGAAAAGGAGTAATAAAAATGAAAGAGTGAGAAAATGGGGTAAGTGAGGAGGAGATAGAGGATAAATTTTTTTCTTTTATTTTTACTTTTTACTCCTAATTCAATGGTCATAATTAATTGAATAATAAATAATAATGGTGATTTTGAAACATAACTGTGAGACGGAATCCGAGTTTCTAACTCTTAAACATTTGTTTTTTTACTTTTTTTTCTTTTTCTTTTTTCCTTGGGTAGAGTCTTAACATTGTTTTTTTTTCCAGGATGAGTCTAAACATTGTTCAATTAATCTACAGGTAATAACTGCTAAATTAAACTTTTAGTAAATAAACTTTATTTACAATGTAAAAACTTGAAATTTATTAAAAACACCTTAAAAAGTAGGAACATGATAAATGTGACATCTAAATATAATTTGCTTCAGTTAATAAGGTGAGATTATCCGTTGTTTAGTGAAAAGTACGATCAAATTATGAATTTATGTTTCCTTTTGTGGCTATCTCTCCCGCCCCCAGTGAAGTGAATGGCCCCGGCTTACTTTTCTTTCGATTATAAATAAAATCATGATCCCAGGCTTCCCAGTACAAATAAAAATCGTAATAACTAACAAAAATATGTGAAAAATCTCACCACGATAATCAAATTTAAAACTTTATAATTATCAGGTGAGACGCGTCATCCAATTACACTCTCTTTGTCTATTCCCGCTTATTTTCTTATGCACGACGCGTGCATCTTCGTCTTCTCAAACTCCACGAAAAGTCCAACGCTTGAATACGTCACGTCCGTTTGACAATTCTACCTTCTGTGGGAAACAACAGTCATTTCCATGCGCATGATTATTTTGTTTTCATATTTTTCTTATATTCCCAATTAATATCATCCGATAATTCATGGAAATTGTTGATTTTCCTGATTCTTTGATCTTCCTCTTCTATGAGAATGATCATGCCTGCCCATCACTTCGCATCAAATGATTTATGTCCTTTTAAGGAACTGTCCAAGCTGTTTCCATCATTACATTGACTTTTTATATTAGAATTCATAGTTTGAAAATTTAATATGAGAATAAAAAATTGCAAGAATGGTTCCTCATAAGAATTAGATAATTTTCTATGGTAGGAATGTATTGGGTGGCATTACCGCACTTAGAACCATAAGAAGGAGCGGAAATGGGTCGTTCAATCTCATGTGTATATTATACATTAATATATATTAGAGAATCGTGCACAAGATAAAAAAATAAAATTAGTGTACAAAAAATGAGGAAATGGAGTAATAAAAATGAACGAGTGAGAAAATGGGGTAAGTGAGGAGGAGATAGAGGATTTTTTTTCCTTTTGTTTTTACTTTTTTGCTCCTAATTTAATGGTCATAATTAATTGAATAATAAATAATAATGGTGATTTCGAAAAATAACAACGAGATGGAATCCACGTTTCTAACTTTATATAATAATATAGATATTTTTTTTATCCATTCACTCTAAAAAAGACAATCATTGCAATTAAATCATTTCAAATGTGTATATAAAGGAATCTAAACATATTAATTTTAATCTCGAAATCATTATTCGTTTTCTGAAAAGTGGACACAATGTGGTCATGAGACGTGGTGAGGTGCGATTCCACTATCTTTCTCTCGCGTTCAAAGTGCGCCCTCACTTGTGAGTGGTGAGCTACTTGTTGTCGAGAATGTCAGACCTAACAATCGAATATCGATAAAACATTATTTTATAGGAGGTTGTTGATGATGGTGATAATAAAATAACTATATTAAAAATATCAATAATGAATTTGATATATTTATTAATTTTTCTAATTATTATTTATATAAAAAATATATCTATTGGTCATCGAAAAATTAATGGCTATTTTTAATTTATAAAAACCTATAAATACCATCCAAAATACAAATATTTCACACAATTTCCACTCATCGTTTACTCTAATTGAAATCTTATAAGCATTCTCCTCTCTTCTTCCACCAGAAAATATGGATCTCAATAAATTATGTGTCGAAGAATCTTTCAATTCCATGCGAAATTCCAACATTCCTCCTCAAAATCCAAATATTACATATTCTCGATCTTCAAACTCTCAATATCTAATTAATTATTAAAATTTTTATTAGAAAATATTTTTAACATAGTATTTTTTATTGAAAGTGAAAATAATATTCAAAATAAATAATTATTATTTTCGGTAAAGTAATAACTAGAAAATTTCATTTTAGAAATCTATGTCTACGAAACTTATTTTTGATAATAAATAATAATTAGAAAAATTAATAAATATATCAAATTAATTTTTAATATGAAAATAATTAAAATGGTGTGGCCACAATTGAGATTAGAATTCGGACCGATATCATTGTAAGAGATAGTCTCAATTTGAAAATAGACTACCACTGTCGTCCTCCACTTATTCATTAGTAACCGTTTTTGCCCCTGACATATTTTTGCCACCAATTAGCTTCAAATGTTGGCATTCTATCTAACATTTAGACCATTCCGTGACAGAAAAGTAATGGAAAACATAATGCCGTCAATTAATTTTATGTTGCAGAGGTTAACCGAAGAGTATAAATGTTAAACGGAATACCAACGTTTGGTGCTAATTGGTAACAAAAATATGTCAGGGACAAAAAAGATTACAAATAAATAAGTGGAATGCGACAATGATAGTCCACTCCTCAATTTGATGATGGTCCCAACTCTTGTTTATGTGGTACGAGGATGGATCCCAAGTAAGTGGGATTTGGGACCAATCACTAAACATGCTTTTAGAACTAAAGTGCTTAATTTTATTCACTCAATAATATATGTATTTCATTAGAAAAAAATAAAGTAGAGGAGTGATGCTCCTATCACCTGTTATTCCCTTCATTCAAAAACTCTTCTCCTGCCTAGACATTCACGGTGCGTTTGGATTCAGAGTTAAAGTAATTTTGATTTTGATGATGAAAAATTATAAATGAGTTGGGATTATAAATTTGACTTGAGAAACGTGTGTTTTTGTTGTGTAGTGTGTTGAGTTAAAATTAAAGTTAAAATTTTTGACTTGGGAAATGTGTATTTTTATTGTGTAGTGCGTTGAATTAAAGTTAAAGTTGAAATTAAAGTGATTTTAACTCACAAAACAATCGGGCATCAATTTTCCATAGGCGAAAAGTTGAATTCGGTACCGTCCACACCCCACCCAAATATGTTCCTCCTGGCCTCCACTACTTCACTATTACATAATCCGTGAGATGACTCAGAAGAAAGTGGGACTCATTATTATTGTTTGAATCGTAATTCGCACTTTGCAATTAGTCCCCTCCCGTTTTTTTCCCTCACAATGGTAAATATACATATATAAACACATATATGGCATCCAAGCATTGTGATTGAGTTGACAAGGTACCTTCATAATTCGAACCAAAATTCCTAATTTAGTACTTTCTTATGCTTTGGCTTGTTTTAGACTGGTTTGCATTCATATAGTTCAACTTCTGTTATTTTTGTAGCAGCACGAGCGACGGTGCCATATGCTGGTAATTACAAGAGCCAAAAGAAGAAGTATGCCTTGCCTGTATATTTCGACGAACGTGTGCTTGGAGGGGATCGACACAGCTCCCATTTTCTCCGAAGCCACCAAAGCCGTTGTCTCCCTCACCGGCAAACCCGAAAATGTACGCACGTCTTCCCTCTGATCCCCTTCACCCTGTACGTACATCTCTACAAAGTATATCTCATGCATGCTATGAGCAGCTCATCCCATTTTATTCTTCTCGTGCAAACAACGTAAGATATTAACTTCTTGTTTTTTTTTTTTTTTTGGGGTAACTTGGGCAGTATGTGATGGTCTTACTGAAGGGGTCAGTGGACGTTAGTTTGGCTGGGACCAAGGAACCGGCGGCCTACGGGGAGATAGTCTCCATGGGTGGCATCAACACTCATGTCAAGAGGCAGCTCATTGCTTCCATCTCTTCAATCCTACAAACCTATTTGTCGGTCCCGAGGACTCGGTTCTTCCTCAAAGTCCACGACCTGAATGTCGGACGCAATGTTGTTACTCCCAAACTGTGATGATCTGAGAAGAACCGACGAACACGACAAATTGGGATCCTATACATCAAGTGATGATCATAACAAGTAGCTTTTTGTTTTATGCTCGGTATTATTGTGAGGATCATATATCTCACTCATGTGCGTGTCTGTGATTTGGTACAACTTGTTAGTGACCATACATGTCCAACCTGAAGAAGGCAGAATATATAATGCGTTTTTTGGGTCTATATATGTCAATTAGATTCAATTAGATAATTATAATTATCTTATTGAAACAATTTCATCGGTATTTATCTTGAGATAGTTTTGAGTTAATTATAAGTGTTGAAAAACTTTAATATTTATTATTTAAGTGCTTAAAATATTAAATAAAATATGTTTGGTAATCCTTCAAAAAATAATAATGGACCTAGGTGACCTTTATGGGGCTCCTTGAGGCTGCCTGCAGTTGCTCTGTCTACATCGCAGCTCTTTAGAGTGCGTTTAGATTTAGAGTTGAGTTTTGATTTTAATTGGTTTATAATGATTGTATTGTTGAATTATGAGAAAAAGTGTGAAAAAAGTAATGAATAGTTGAGAGAAAGTAATGATTATGTTGTCGAATTGTGAAAAAATAATGAATAGTTGAGAGAATTTAATATTAAAAATTGAATTAAATAATTAAAAAAATTTAAAAATAAAAATAAGTAATGATTGTATTGTTAAATTGAAGATAAGTGGAGTTGAGTTGAAATTTTTTTAAAAAATAAACACACCCTTAAAATAACATCTAATGAGCCTCGTTATTATTCTCGGATCAAAGGTTACAGTTCAGCAGGAGCCTGGCCCGGCACCTCGCAAATCTAGCCACTATGCCTTCCAAATGTTTCGGTCGAAACTTGTCCCCAGTGAGTCAAGATTAGTGTCGAAACTAAACCAGATCTCGAAAGGGAAGCGTTTCCCATTGGGCCTCCAAAGCTACTACTGGGCTTTCTGCACAAAGCCATGAACTGCCCAACTCCCATAAAAAAAAAAAAAAGTACAAAAATCATTCTTGTGGTTTTGTGTCAAGACAAATATATATATGTATTTTTGTTTGGGACAATTAACCCCACGTGGTATACTCTGTTAGCATAAGAGTTACAACGTTAGTTTTTTTTTTTGGTCTTTAATCTTTAGTATTTTAATAATTTTAATTATAAATCTTTTTTTATCATTAATATCCTTAACTTTTTTATTTTTTTCATGTTTGCCCTAAAAAGAAAATAGACAAGGAAAGAGGGATCAAGACTGCCAATCGGCAACTCCGACCCCTCCACCGAGATCGCCGATACCCACGGAGGACTTTGGCTATCTCGATAGAGGGGTCGAGGTCACCGATTGGCGACTTAAACCTCGAATTGACCGGGGACTTCGAGTCGAAGCTCCCGATCGCTTCGTGTCCTCGGGCCGCCAACTAGGGAACCCGACCCCCCACTGAGGTCGCTGGCATTCTCTATTGGTACCGGCGATCTCTGTGAAGGGACCGAGATTGTCGATTGGCGGCCCTAGCTTGCGAATCAATCGGGAGCTCCGACTCGAAGTCCCCGGTCGATTCGGGAGATAGGGCCTCCAATCGAAGACCCCAAGCCCTCTACCGAGGTCGTCGGCATTCAAGGAGGATGACGCAACCTCAGTGGAGGGGTTGGGGTTGCCGATTGGCGACCTCGACCCCTCCTTCCCGTCGATTTTCTTTTTGGGACTAAAATAAAAAAAATAAAAATTTTGAGGATGGGAATAATAAAAAAATATTTAGAACCAAAATGATTAAAAGGCAAAAGATCGATAACTAAAAATGTAGAAAAAATTAACGTCGTAACCCTTTATGGCTAACGAAGTACACCACATGGGCTAATTGTCCATAACAAAAACACATTATGTAATTTGTCCCGATTTCAAATTGCAAGTAGAGATTTTTATACTTTTTTCTTTCATTTTTCTCATTTTTGGACCACACCAATTGTGCAAAATTGGAAATGCAAGAAAGCTATCAAAAAACTACAAGAATTCAAGAAGCTTCTTGAAGGAGAAGAAATACATAAAAGGAAAAGAAAAATTAGATCTTTATAGACTTTTTCCTTATTTGAGAACACAATATTTTTTTTTATTCTTTTCCATATATTTGGTAACAATAATATCTTTTTCATTGTTGATACAAACAGGGGCAGAGCCAGAAATAATATTCAGGGGAGGCAAATTAAAAGTTTTGAGGCAAAAGTCCAATAATAAAATAATTTAGGGGGCATTGATTTTTTAGGGGCAAAAGTTGAAATTTTTACAAATTTGTATGTGAAATTTTCAATAAATGGAAAAGTCAGGGGGCAATTGCCCTCCCTGGAGTCTTAATGGCTCCGCCCTTGGATACAATAGAAGATGATGATGATGTTGATGATGATATATAGATACTATATATATATATATATATATATATATATATATATCGGTTTTGCTCAAAACAAAGTAGGGTTAATTAAAAAAACATAAATTTTTTACATTTTAACAATTTTAGTGCCAATTTTTTTTAACTTAAAAACGCACAAATCTTTCGATTTGATAACAATTCTAGGACAGAGTTAAATTTTCTATTAATTTGGAAGGAATTGAGGCAACAGAGGGTATTGACTACCCCAATCGGGGGGTGGTGGCCTGAATCGAGACCCCCATCCCCCGGAATTGGGAAAACCCTCAAATTGGGGATTCTCTTTATCCCGGCCCGTGGAATCGCGACCCCAACCATCAGCCCCTAATTGGGATCGCTAGCCCTTATATGGCCTCGATTACGTCCAAATTAATGAAAAAATTGGCGACGCGATATAATTGTTTTCTAATTGAAAGTTTGTGTATTTTTAGGTTACGGAAAAAAAAATTATACTAGAATTGTTAAAATGTGAAAAGTTTATTTATTTATTTATTTGTTATTAAGCCACTAGAGTATGATGATATAAACTTAACATTACTCGCCTGAGATATTCGTGTTAATGTGTAGGTAGTCCTTAAGCTTTTGCAAAATAGTACCTCAACTCATATCCACAATGAGATGTAGTAAACTACGTCTATGATGCGTAGTGAGCTGGACTGGCATATGTCCTTAGAGTTAATCGGACCTCAATGTTTTTGTACACAAAATTTTTTTGGCCGTACATTTTGATAGATAAACTTTTGAAAATTTATTTGAAGTCTGAAATTGGAGCATCATTTATATGAGCCGGCCACAATGACATGATTCCATTCACACAAAATTTCAACAGTGATCAATTAATTCATGTGGTTCAATGCCTCTTTACCTTAAGTAAGATATTGGATTCGAGTCTTGATATGACGTGGTGTATATCGGAAAAGGTAACATCAATAAGTATAGGGCCTTAATTGTAATTAGTATAAAATTGAGGGACTTTTTGTTAATTTACCATCCAGCGAGGGAGTGGGACAGAGAGAGAGGACTGGGTGAGGGTTTCATTTCATCAGAAACAGAGTGAGGGAGACGAGTAGCAGAGCATAAGCAGTACCCCTACCAGGAGGACGAAGACGAGATGCCGTGCCTCAACATCTCCACCAACGTCAGCCTCGATGGCATCGACACCTCTGCCATCCTCAGCGAGGCCACCTCCTCCGTCGCCAAGATCATCGGCAAGCCCGAGGCCGTACGCTCCTCTACCCCCCCCCTTTCTCTCTTTATTGTACTCCCTCCCTTTATCATTCACTGTTCGTGCTTATGTTTGCCGATTACATGCAATCGGAAGAATTCTCTAGTCTTGGTGATGTTCGGATAGAAGTACGTTGGCAGTTGACGCTATTTGTGCTGATGGTGAATAATGTGTCTAGACGTTGATTGTCAGTCTTCATCAAATGCCGTGCCGCTGCATGTGTGGATTTTTCAATTATACAATTAGCACAGTGAGATTTCCATGGGAGATTGTTATTTTGCATCTAATAATAACGATGTTTCATCAGATTTCATACTATAGTACAGTTGATGCGATATTATCAGGATTCAGGCGATTTGGTTCGATTCCCAAGATGAAGTTGTGCTCCTTTAAGTATAGTCTTTCAGATTAGTGGTCTGAATTGATTTGTGGATTGGAAAGTCTTGCCAGTTTGATCGATTGAGCCTGTTGCTAAGTGGTCATTCTCGCTGCAACCAATCGGAATAATCATTATCAAGGCATTTCTGCTGGATATCTTGGCATTGAGTCATTTGGCATCTGTTATAATCTGTTGATACGGCTACAATGGTCGTTATGTTTTTATGACGAACTTGATATGATTACCCCAAGAGTGAAAGGCTTGCTACGATATAGTGCAGCAATTATTACTGCATATGCTATGGAGTAAAGATTTTTGATGACTTTATTAATCTACGCCTTTTATTCTAAGACCTGTTTCCTGCTAACTCCTGAATACCTCTGGAAGAGTTAGCTGTTAGTCGGTTGGAGGTGCTCGAAGATGTCTCTACTCTTTTCAGCGGAGCTTGTTGAATCCTTGGGAATGGGCCTTGTTGACAATGGTTTTCAAATGTTCTGCCGTGCTTTGAGATGTTTGTCTTAATTATGTAGCCTTTGATGCTGTCAGTATCTGCCTTGCAGTATGTGATGATTGTGTTGAAGGGATCTGTGCCAATGGCTTTTGGAGGGACCGAACAGCCCGCAGCCTATGGAGAACTGGTGTCAATTGGAGGTCTCAACGCCGATGTGAACAAGAAGCTGAGCGCTGCAATTGCTGCGATTCTTGAGACCAAGCTCTCTATTCCCAAGTCGCGGTTCTTCCTGAAATTCTACGATACCAAGGCAAGCCGCTCTCAACTTTCTTTCTAAAGAAGTCATTGCTCTGCTCTCGTCCTTCTCATTGCATTCTTCCTTTTTGTTTAGGCCCACCAAATCCAAGAGTATGCTCAGTGTTTGCATGCTATACACCAGTCATAGATCGTGCAATTGACCCTTACTGTTAAGACCTCGGGCTACATATTTGCTTTTGTGGATAATTAATCTCATCAGAGTCTCATACTTCCAATCCTTTCAATCTTTAAACCAGGTTCAGCTCAAGATCTGACTCATGCTTTATATTTTGCAGGGCTCCTTCTTCGGATGGAACGGATCCACCTTCTAGATGCTGTGCAAGGCATCCCGAAAGACATAAGACTGGGGAATCTGCTTTAGATTTTAATTCTCTCTGTTCCCTCCGTAAGTTAATTACCTTAATGCAAGGGAAGCAGACATCATCCGTTTCCACCTTATGATTGATTAGTTCTAGTAATATGTGGAACCGTGAAACGGCTTATGACTATATACAATATGATTCCCCCGGAATATGCCTATTGCTATCGTGCTATGCCCTATCTCTTTAAGCCTTTTTTATGTCATGTTTGGTGTGGATGATTGGAAAACATTTTACTATGGAACCTCTGCTGCAAATGTTCTGACGGTCGGAACATGTAAATGTGAATCTAAATCCGGGTCTGTTACATGATTCTATTCTTGTGGACTTGTGCAGAATGTTAATTTAGAGCAAGGTCTGTGACATGATTCCAGGGGCTCGATTGGTGGGAAATCTGTATTGAGTTGGCTTAAATTGCAGACGTAGTTCCTAATGGCAAACAGATTATCATTCATTATTGGAAAGTTGTGGTTGTAGTCTTTCAAGTTTGAGGTTCTATTTTCCCATGAGGAACTCACATTGTGGGTTTCTCAATCCGATACTTGCCGAGTGAAAATGAAGTTGCTCCTCCTACGATGGCGACTCGTCAGCAGAATATTGCTGGCAAGGACAGGACCGTGACCTCCCTCCATCTCTCCTTATTCTCCTGCTGCCATCTTCTTCTCCACTTAATTACTTGTCATCTTCTTCTAATTACTTGTCATCAATCGACAATGCAAGAGGTAAGTAGTTGGGATATTCCACTCAAAAGCAGGTTGGAATATAATGCTTGGTGATGCAAATCTGGTGTTGAATGGACTGTGAGTCGATGCAAGAGGTAAGTAGTTGGGATATTCCACTCAAAAGCAGGTTGGAATATAATGCTTGGCGATGCAAATCTGGTGTTGAATGGACTGTGAGTCGATTTTGAAGAGGCCGAATCACCGTTCAATGTAATGATCTAAAACAAGCAAATCTGTGGAAAGTGAGCCCTGATTAGGTCGCAGGATACGCTAACCGTGTGTGATCTAAGTTGTCTTGCGCCCTGGAAGAGACTTGCAATATGAAACAGAAGTGGCAATATTGCATCCGCCCGTCCGTCGGTCGGTCGGTCCAAGTCCATCCATGTACACGCTTTTAGGAAGTCACTTGGAAAACCGTTTTCCTTTTATTATTATTTTTCCTTATGTCAGTTGGAATTGGAAAGTCACCAGAATTTTAGTTTAGGGTAAATTATACTGGTGATTCAAAAAGTTTTAATAATGTATCAAATTAGTCCAAATTTTTTTTTTGCTACTTGATGGTACAAAATATTTCAAAGTTGTAACATGATAGTACAAACAGTCATCTCGTCATTAACGCCGTCAAGCCGACGCTGATGGTGCAAAATCGATTTTTGTAAGACGTTACATGATAGTACAAAATGTTTTGAAGTTGTAACTTAATAATACAAAATATTTTACGTAAATTACATGATAGTGTAAAATTTACAGTATTGTAAAGGACAGCTTGACGGCGTCAATGACGAGATGACAGTTTGTACTATCATGTTACAATTTTGAAACATTTTGTACCATCAAGTAGCAAAACAAACTTTTTAGACTAACCTGATATATTATTAAAACTTTTTGGACCATCAGTGTAATTAACCATTTTAGTTTATCATTTTCGTACTAATCATTGACGTGGTAGAAGGTCATTGGCCAATACCCACGAGCCAACAAACCTCTCCAATCAAGATTTTTCTTTTCTTTTTCCGTCAAAGCAAATTAGACTTTTTCATTGATATACGTTGATTTAAGCCGTTTGACTTCCATTCTCCTTAAATAATTCTTAAATTTAAATCTTATAAATAGAAAAAATCCCTTATTAAACCAGCGAGTGTCAATTGAATTAATCAAAATTCATTAAATTTTTAGATATTAAAGTGCATATAGAAAAAAAATTAAAATATTCTTTTTTTTATTTTTCTTTTTCCAGGAGTTTCCTTATTTTAGCCCGTCGCCTCCGCTTTGTTGGCTGAACCGTAACTACGAAGCAAACATATACTCGCACCGTTCATAACCTTTCCCTTTCTCTCTCTCTCCGTCACGCTATATTCCATCCCACAGATCGCTCTCTCCCCCTCTCCCCGTTTCCCTCTCTCTCTCTCTCTCTCCGTTCGATCTGAGCCGAAGCTTTGATTGCGTTTGAAGATGTCGTCGGCGTCGCCTCCGATTCTCCCGATCTCCAACCCCCAGACGACATCCACCACCGCCAACACCGCCGCCGGGTCGGCCGTCCAGTCCCAGCCCCCGATCGCCAACCCGGCCTTCCGGTCCTTCATCAACCACCTCTCCGACTCCCTCCGCCACGGCCTCTCCCAGCGCCGCCCCTGGACCGAGCTCGCCGACCGCTCCGCCTTCTCCAAGCCGGAGTCGTTCTCCGAGGCCGCCCTCCGCGTCCGCAAGAACTACTCATACTTCCGGGTCAACTACCTCGCCGTCGTCGCCCTCATCCTCGGATTCTCCCTCGTCACCCACCCCTTCTCCCTCCTCCTCCTCGCCGGCCTCCTCGCCTCCTGGCTCTTCCTCTACCTCTTCCGCCCCGCTGACTCCCCGCTTGTCCTCTTTGGCCGCACCTACTCCGACCGCGAGACCCTTGGCATCCTCGTGGTCTTCAGCATCGTCGTCATCTTCCTCACCAGCGTCGGATCTGTCCTCATCTCCGCCCTCTTGGCCGGGGTGGCCGTTGTCTGCATCCATGGCGCATTTAGGGCTCCGGAGGATCTGTTCTTGGACGAGCCAGAGCCGGCTGCCACCGGATTTCTCTCGTTCCTCGGCAATGCTGCCTCAAATGCTGCCGCTGCAGCTGCTCCGGCAGTCGCCTCCCGTGTCTGAGGTGACATTCCAATGAGATCTGCTGATGAAAGATGATCTATTCGAATTTTAGGATCCATAGAGAAAATGAATAATCATGAAATTATTAAAAGTTTTGTCAATTGTTCTTTACATATATAATAGGATTTGGATATGCTCTTTGACGATCTGCTACTTCTTGCATCTGTTATGGAGGAGTTCGTTGTTAATACGATTTGTACGTTGGAGTTCCATTTGAATGATAGTTGTGAATCAATCTTGGCCTGGTTGTCGAATGTATACCATTGGTGCGTAAATTCTTTTACTTTGGGCGAGATCCTTGCCGTTTCTTATGGAAATTAGACAAGATGTGCTCTTGATCTACATATCGGTGCTGGACAATGCTGCTAAGATCTTCTCCTCAATGGAAGATAGGTATGTTAATGTACGTAGCGTTCTTGTTACGCTGGTGGTGGTTTACTGAATTCGGTCTTACATTGGTGTTTGCGGCAATGGAGTGGCTGGATGGCGTTCGAATGTAATGTGAGTATTTATCCCGATCCGGTACTCCAACTGCATTACTTTGAACTTACATTCGAATGCCATTATTTGCCTGTTGAGCTCATCTATAGTTATGAGTTGGAAATAACTCGGCTTCCAAATCGGATCATTCTCAGGAGTCGTGTGAGGCTCAGTACACTGCTAGCATGATGAGCATCTTAGGCCGTTAGCTGATGAAAAGAAATGGTGTTTGCTCTTGAAATGGTTCTTCTCTGCAGCAGTTGTTGTATGTCAGTTTCGATCTTCTCTAAATTGAGCAGTTTGGATTCGGTGGAGTCGTTGATTGATAAGGTGACTTGGGTTCAGAAGTACCACCAGGTTGAAGTTTCATTCAAATGACAAATGCACTTCGTGTGCACGGTTTTCTTCCTGCAATCCAATGTTGGAAACTCGTAGTAGGATTCCTGGTCGTGTAGACCGCCTGTGCATGTTTTCTTTTCTCGTACTGGATGGCTCTCAGGGAGAAACCTTGGATTGGCAGGAGAGCGCGGAATTGATGATTTACTGATGTATGTAGCAGTGGTCATGGATCAACGTGTGAAAACAACACAATCATTCTGTTTTTATCCTTAACTATGCCTTGTTGGCTAGATCCGTTCTGATCCTTAACTATGCCTGCAAAACGAACCCATGAAGGGACTGCAATGTTTGTCAACTGTTCTGAGGTTTACACCAAAACCGCGAGATTGGCACACACAACTTGCGCTGAGTAATTTGGGGCTTAATTTGTGTGATTTCGAGTCGGACTGGGACAATAGCACGTGCATTAGTCTGCGGCAAGGTTAGGAGGTATGCTTCACAATCAAACAAGGGCTTGGAGGCTCAGCTACAAGCACATATTCTATACAATGGCACAAAGCCCTCAACACTATATCATTCTCTGCTCTGCCTTATTCCGTATTGCATACTGGCAGAGGAGGAGGGGAGGGGTGGATCTTAACAGGAAGCAAGCTGGCTTCTACTTGGGAGGCCCCATTGACTGGGGCCCACTGACCGTGGACCAGTTCCAGCTGGGCAATAAGAGTAGGGGCACTTTGGTGAATTCGGAGCTCCAGGGACCGAGAACGTGACCCACCTCGGGTCAATGAAGATCCCACCAGGACTGGCCTTGGCCCTCCCCCAGCTGAAGAAATGCAGCCGTTGGAAGGAAAAACAAAGACCATCCTTCCCCTTCCTTCCCTTTTTCTTCCCTCTCTTTTATTATTAGCAATTAATTAATTAATTGATTAATTATTGTTATTATTGTCAATGGGAGCAAGGAAAAGAAAATGACTTGGTCACCCGTAGCCGAACAAAACCGATCAGTGACCGTTTTTTAAGAAGAAGCAGATCATAATATCTTGTCCTCAGAAGTAAAAAGTAGCCGTTGGGGTTTCAGTTCTTCCTCTTCTCACATGTCAGCTGTCGGAGAGTTTGGATCCTGTCCCTCTCTTTTATTAGATTAGCTCTTCTTCCATCTCACACTCTCTCTCTCAGACTCTCAGAACAATACTTCCCCTTCTTCCTCCTCCAGCTTGACTCTCTCTCTCTCTCTCTCTCTCTCTACACTCGAGACATACACGGAACCAAATCCACAGGAAGGAGGAGGGAAGGAAGAAGAAGAAGAGACTGATAAGGCTTGAGAGTTGAAACTCAGCGTCCCTTCTTCCTTCCTTCCCTCTTCTGCTTCTCCATTCCATGGAAGAATCCCGGAACCGTTGGACTCGGAACAGATTAACCCCGAAGAGCAGCCTCTGCTTCCTGTTCGTCCTGCTTCTTGCGGTCCCAGTTGTGTCATCATTGTCCCACAGATGGGACGGCATAATCGTGACCCAGGCGGACTACCAGGTCCTCCAGGCCATCAGGAGCGAGCTCGTCGACCCCCTCGGGGTCCTTCAGAGCTGGAACCGTAGCGGAGCAGGGGCGTGCTCGGGCGGCTGGGCGGGGATCAAGTGTGCCAATGGCCAGGTCATTTCCATCCAGCTCCCCTGGAGGGCCCTTGGTGGCCGCATCTCCGAGAAGATTGGCCAGCTCGGGGCGCTCCGCAGGCTCAGTCTCCACGACAACTCCCTCACCGGTGTGGTCCCCCAGTCCCTCGGATTCCTCCCTTACCTCCGCGGGGTCCACCTCTTCAACAACCGCCTCTCGGGCTCGGTCCCGCCCTCCCTCGGTAAGTGCCCCCTCCTCCAGGCTCTCGACCTGAGTAACAACCTCCTCTCGGGGCCGATTCCCCCGGCCCTCGCAAACTCCACCAAGTTGATTCGACTCAATTTGAGCTCCAATGCTCTCACTGGGCCTATCCCTATTGGCCTGACCCGATCCCCTTCCATTGCCTTCCTCGCCCTTGAGCGCAACAACCTGTCCGGTCCTATACCTGACTCGTGGGGTGGGACGGGAAACAGCACTCATCTGCTTACTACCTTGACCCTCGACCACAATCGCATCTCTGGGTCAGTACCGCCCTCTTTGGGCCAGTTAGGCCTGCTCCAAAAGCTTTCATTGAGCCATAACCAGATCGATGGAGCCATACCTGATGAGATCGGCGGCCTCTCGAAGCTCCAAGAGCTCGATCTCTCATTCAATGCCATCGACGGGAGCTTGCCAGCTAGCTTTTCCAACATGTCCTCTCTTGTAGTCCTGAATGTAAAAGGGAACCAACTAAGAGGCCTAGTCCCTGATGCCCTGAACCGGCTGCAGAACCTCTCGATGCTCAACCTGGGGAACAATAAGTTCCGAGGCCAAATCCCGTCGACCATCGGGAACATGTCTAGTATTTCTGAGCTCGATCTATCTGAAAACAACTTCATTGGCGAGATCCCTTCCTCGCTAGAAAATCTAGCCAACCTCAATTCTTTTAATGTCTCCTACAACAACCTCTCTGGTCCCGTCCCTTCCCATCTCTCCGAGAAGTTCAATGCTAGTTCATTCGTCGGGAACATCCAGCTCTGCGGGTACAGCAGTTCGACTCCATGCCCGAATTCTCCTCCCCCACAGAGCTCCATATCCCCCTCGCCAGAGCCAGCCAATTCCACGGGGTCACAGAAACGGAAGTTAACCACGAAGGACATCATCCTCATAGCTGCAGGGATTCTCCTTGCCATCCTGCTTGTCCTCTGCTGCATTCTGCTCTGCTGCTTGTTCCGAAAGAAGGCTGCAGCCAAGAAGAAGAATGGGAAGTCTGCGGCATCAACAGCGATATCGGAGAAGGCTGTGTCTTCAGGCATGGAAGTCGAGTCGGGGGGCGACACCGGCGGTAAGTTGGTCCACTTCGACGGGCCATTTGTGTTCACAGCTGATGATTTACTGTGCGCAACCGCCGAGATCATGGGGAAGAGCAGTTATGGCACAGCATATAAGGCGACGCTAGAGGATGGTCATCATGTAGCCGTGAAGAGGTTGAGGGAGAAGACCACAAAGGGCCAGAAAGAGTTTGAGAACGAAGTCGCTGTGCTTGGTAGGATTCGGCACCCGAACCTGTTAGCTCTCCGGGCCTACTATCTTGGCCCAAAAGGAGAGAAGCTCCTCGTCTTCGATTACATGCCTAAAGGGAGCCTCGCATCGTTTCTTCACGGTAAGTTCGATTTTACGCTTGATTACTAGCATTAAATTGATGATGGAATATGAACTCGGAAAGTTTGTCCCGTGGTTCCTAGACCTGATAAATCCTGAATTTAATTTCACCTGCAGCACGCGGCCCCGAGACGAGCATTGACTGGCCAACAAGGATGAGAATAGCCATTGGGGTGGCGCGGGGGTTGAAGCACCTCCACACCCAGGAGAACATGGTCCATGGGAACCTCACATCGAGCAATGTCGTGCTGGACGAGCAGGCGAATGCCCACATAGCCGACTATGGCCTATCCCGCCTCATGACCAGTGGTGCCTCCACCATGGTCGCTACTGCAGGCACGGTGGGCTACGCTGCTCCAGAACTCTCCAAGACCAAGAAGCCGACCAACAAGACCGACGTCTACAGCCTTGGGGTGATTGTGCTCGAGCTCCTCACAGGGAAGTCCCCGAGCGAGGGCACCAATGGTGAGGATCTGCCCCAATGGGTCGCATCGATCGTGAAGGAGGAGTGGACCAACGAGGTGTTCGATCTGGAACTGATGAGGGACACGATGACGATCGGGGACGAGCTGCTCAACACCCTGAAGCTGGCCATCCACTGCGTTGACCCTTCCCCCACGTCCCGTCCCGAGGTTCAGGAGGTACTCCAGCAGCTGGAGGAGATCATGCCCGAGACGGCCGCGAAACCTGGGTATGAAGGGACAGAGATTCTGGCACCACCGGCCGAATGAAAGAAAAGATGATCCATCCATATAGCAGCCATAAGGCAATAATACACACACAATGGCATAAGAACAAGGAGAGGGTATAGTCCATAAAATATAAGGCATTCGTTATTCTTTTACTAATAGTGAGAATAAATCAAACCAGCTGGGTGTTTTTTTTCATAATTAGCTCAGGTTGCTATATAAATTAATTCTTTCATCGCTTATGTATTTTGATTTCATTTTCCATTCAGTGTCTGTATATATAATTGCGCTGTATTCATGCATTCATTCGTTCATTCATTAATTATGTCTTCATTTATTTGATTCCTTCACTATTACCGACATGTTCAAGTGCTCTGATACCTCAAGTAAATTTTCAGTTTCGAGTCTTATGAATAAAGTAAGTCTGTATCCTTTAGTGAACAACCAAGTTCCATTGTAGCGGCAGTGGTGACGTCTTCACCGTCAATTCCCGATTTCTATGACTTTGATGAGTCCGATCTCCTTGAAATCTCCATATGAAAAAATTAAATGGAAATTATCCATATAGAATATATAATTGCAAGATGACGGGGGAAGATTGAGGTCGTTGCTTGAAATATGCCAAATTTCCAAACTCGCTAATCATCGTAAAGTGACTTTTCACTTGCCGACTACTAATTAACTGCAAAATTAAATTCTAAATGAAAACATGTTACAAATAATAAATAATAGATAATTAAAACTTAATGCACATAGGAACTAAGTCAGATAGCTTTTATAAATTTCCAAATGTTGATTAAATGAAAATTAATATTAATTAACAATAGATAATTAAAAATTTAATAAATAAGATTGGTGTGAGGGGAGCCAGGTTCGCATAGTTGATTTTTAAAATAATTTTATATTCATTTCTTGAAGTAATTATTTTGTTAAATAATAAAAAAGATAAAAATTGCAAAATAATTTAGAAACAAACATTAAATGCAAGTTTTCAAAATAAACTACATTTGTAAAATGACGAGTAAACCGCACAATGCATGAACAATTAGAAATTTTAATTAATTACCTTAGTTTTGTTTAAAATATTTCTATTCTCTTGAGCTAATCATATTGATAAGATATATATTAATATTTGTAAGTCGTGTTCTTTTCCATAAATAAAGTACTTAATAGAGCTAAATTAATATAATGAATTTAACTTTTTTTCTATTAATTGTTAACTTGAAATTTATCAAAGAGTTAATTCTATAATCATAGATTCATTTAAATAATAAAATAAAAAATGTCACGAATAACAATCCGGTGCATTGCACAGTGCAATGGCCAGTAATAATAATGTATTCATTGCTAAGAAAATAATATAAATCTAGGTAGCTCTGCGAAATGGTATGCTAACAAGTGTCAAGACAAACCATCAAATTGCCACGTCACCATGTGCCCAACTACATTTTTGTACATTTTCTTTGTCAGAAATAATAAATTTTAATATAACCAGAAAATATAAATTTTATGCTAGTAATTGTTAGAGAAAAATAAACAACACTTATAAAAATTCATAACACGTTCGAGAAAACCAAACACTTATAAGTTCACAACATATCGAAGAAGATTATTTTATAAATGAGTAATATGGTGGTATAGTAGCTTCACACTTAACGGGTTTTAAACGAGTTTTGAAATAAAACCTTGAATTTTTCTCAATCCAAGGGGATTTTGACCTCAAATCCTAAACCATTCTCACGACTCGACGGATAAAACTCTTTCATAACCTATGTATGTATTTGAGACGGTGAAATACCCATTTACGAGGACCTATTCCCGCTCCTACTCAGAAGTATAAAAGTAGCCGTTGATCCATCCAAAAAGAAATAGAAAAGAAAGTAGCCGTTAGGGTTTTGTTCTTCCTCTTCTCCCCTTCCAACATCTACCCCTTCTCCCCCACACACTCACGTGTCAGTTGTCAGGGGCTTTGATCCTCTCATGTCTCTCTTTTAATTAGTTAGGCTCCTCTTCCATGTCACACTCTCAGTAAGTACTCCTCTACTTCCCCCACCGTCCTTCTTCCTCCTAAAGACATACACAGAACCACCTCGTTCTTCACTGTCCCTTCCTTCCTTCCTTCCTTCCTTCCGCCTCTCTTTCAATGGTAGAATCCCGGAACGGTGTGAGCCGGAACAGATTGACCCCGAGGAACAGCCTCTGCTTCCTCTTTTTCCTGTTTCTAGCAGTCCCAATTGCGCCCTCCTCATCGTCCCGTGAATGGGACGGCGTAATCGTGACCCAGGCGGACTACCAGGCCCTCCTGGCCATCAGGAGCGAGCTCGTCGACCCCCACGGGGTCCTCCGGAGCTGGAATGGTAGCGCGCTCGGGGCCTGCTCTGGTGGCTGGGCTGGGATCAAGTGCGCCCAAGGGCAGGTCATCGTGATCCAGCTCCCCTGGAAGGGCCTTGGTGGCCGCATCTCCGAGAAGATCGCCCAGCTCGGGGCGCTCCGCAGGCTCAGCCTCCACGACAACTCCCTCACCGGCGTGGTCCCCCAGTCCCTCGGCTTCCTCCCTTACCTCCGTGGTGTCCACCTCTTCAACAACCGCCTCTTGGGCTCGGTCCCGCCCTCGCTCGGTAACTGCCCCCTCCTCCAGGCTCTCGACCTGAGAAACAACCTCCTCTCGGGGCCGATCCCCCCCGCCATTGCAAACTCCACCAAGTTGATGCGACTCGATTTGAGCTCCAACTCCCTCACCGGGTCTATCCCGGTTGGCCTGACCCGATCCCCTTCCATTGCATTCCTCGCCCTTGAGCGCAACAACCTGTCTGGCCCTATACCTGACTCGTGGGGTGGAGTCGGAAATAGCACTTATCTGCTTACCACCTTGACCCTCGATCACAATCGTATCTCGGGGTCGATCCCGCCCTCTTTGGGCAAGTTAGGCTTGCTCCAAAAGCTTTCAATGAGCCATAACCAGATTGGTGGAGCAATACCTGACGAGCTCGGGCGTCTCTCGAGGCTCCGAGAGCTGGATCTCTCATTCAATTCTGTCAACGGGAGCTTGCCGGCTAGCTTTCCGAACATGTCCTCTCTTGTAGTCCTAAATTTAGAAGGGAACCAACTGAGGGGCCTACTCCCCGATGCCCTGGACCGACTCCTGAACCTCTCGATGCTCAACTTAAGTAACAATAAGTTCCAAGGTAAAATCCCGTCGACTATCGGGAATATGTCTAGCATTTCCAAACTCGATCTATCCGAGAACAACTTCACTGGTGAAATCCCTTCCTCACTGCAAAATCTGGCCAATCTCAATTCTTTTAATGTCTCCTACAACAACCTCTCCGGTCCCGTCCCCTCCCGTCTCTCCGAGAAGTTCAATGCCAGCTCATTCGTCGGGAACATCCAGCTCTGCGGGTACAGCAGTTCGACTCCATGCCCGAATTCTCCTCCCCCACAGAGCTCCATATCCCCCTCGGCGGAGCCATCCATGGGGTCCAGGAAACGGAAGTTGACCACGAAGGACATTATCCTCATAGCCGCAGGGATTCTCCTCGCCATCCTGCTTGTCCTCTGTTGCATTGTGCTCTGCTGCTTGTTCCGAAAGAAGGCTGCAGCCAAGAAGAAGAATGGGAAGCCTCCGGCATCGACGGCTATATCGGAGAAGGCTGGTTCTTCAGGCATGGAAGTTGAATCGGGAGGCGACGCTGGCGGTAAGTTGGTCCACTTCGACGGGCCATTTGTGTTCGCAGCTGATGATTTACTGTGTGCGACCGCGGAGATCATGGGGAAGAGCAGTTATGGCACAGCATATAAGGCGACGCTAGAGGATGGTCACCAAGTAGCTGTGAAGAGGTTGAGGGAGAAGACCACTAAGAGCCAGAAAGAGTTCGAGAACGAAGTTGCTGTGCTCGGGAGGATTCGGCACCCGAACCTGTTAGCTCTCCGGGCTTACTATCTTGGCCCGAAGAGAGAGAAGCTCCTCGTCTTCGATTACATGCCCAAAGGGAGCCTCGCATCGTTTCTTCATGGTAAGTTCGATTTTATTTTACGCGTCGGTAATAAAGTTTAGAGGACGTTTAAATAGAAAATCGGAATGTTTAACTTATGGTTCCTAGACCTGATAAATTCTAAATTGATTTCACTTGCAGCACGGGGCCCTGAGACAAGCATCGACTGGCCAACTCGGAGGAGAATAGCCATCGGGGTGGCGCGGGGGCTGAACCACCTCCACACCCAGGAGAACATGGTCCATGGGAACCTCACATCGAGCAATGTCCTCCTAGACGAGCAGGTTAATGCCCACATAGCCGACTATGGCCTATCCCGGCTCATGAGTGGTGGCGCCGCCACCATGGTCGCCACTGCAGGAGCATTGGGCTATGCGGCTCCAGAACTTTCCAAGACCAAGAAGCCGACCAACAAAACCGACGTCTACAGCCTTGGCGTCATTGTGCTCGAGCTCCTTACCGGGAAGTCCCCGAGCGAGGGCACCAGCGGGAGGGACCTGCCCCAGTGGGTGGCATCACTCGTGAAGGAGGAGTGGACCACCGAGGTGTTCGATCTGGAGCTGATGAGGGACGCCACAGCCATCGGGGACGAGCTACTCAACACCCTGAAGCTAGCCCTGCACTGCGTCGATCCTTCCCCCACATCCCGTCCCGAGGTTCAGGAGGTCCTCCAGCAGCTGGAGGAGATCATGCCCGAGGCATCCGCGGAACCTGGGAACGAAGGGACCGAGGTTCCGGCACCAATGGTCGAATAAATCAACCAGTTGGGTGTTCTATTCTCAATTAGTCCAGGTTGCAAAATTCTTTGATTGCTTATTTAGTTGTCAGTGTCTGTATATAAATCGTATTGGGTTCATGCTTTCATTCATCATTTCATTTCTCGATCGATTCATCTATTACCTGCCATCTCGAGCCAGGACCTTCCTTGTGACCGAGAAAGACTTCAGGCCCATAAAATTTCTGGATAAGGCCCACGAAATTGATATGGGCTTTTTATCATCGGCCTAAAGGCCTTTTAGCACATTGATTCAGACTTCTCTGCGCTTCTCCCATCGTAATTGAGATAGGATTTGCCGCCACTCATCCAATAGAAAGACAGATAATTAAAATTTTAAATAAAAACAATAAAATAATAATAATGCCTTCGTCGCCAAGAAAATGACGTAAATCCAGGCTCCTCCGCGAAATGGGCTGCTGAGACGTGTCGCGACGAGCCACTTGGCTGCTTCGTCACCATGTGCCCTGGCGGCGTTCCCCTACATTTACTTTGTCAGCAAGAAACAGCGTGTCTTGCCTTGCTGTCTTTATTTATACCCGAAGTCTTTCGCCATTAAACCCTTCGCCTTCGGTAAACTTCCAACTAAAACCCTACCAGTGCTCTCTGCAGGTAAGGTAAGGTAAGGTAAGGGAAGGGAAGGGGGGAAGCTCTCGTTTTTGCAGATTTACTATGAATCTGAATTTTGCAAGAATTAGCATGAGCTGCAACCCGAGCACGAATCAGAGCCCGGGTCCGGTTACGTCCCCAGCTTTGTCTGGCGTCCGGAGGCTGAAGAAGCGGCAGAACGGGTCGGACTCGATCGAGGACACTCTCTCAAGGTGGAAGGAGCACAACGAGAGCAGCCCCACCTCGGGGAGGCGTGTCCCGCCCGCGAAGGGCTCGAGGAAGGGGTGCATGAGGGGGAAGGGCGGGCCCGAGAACTCGGTATGCAGCTACCGCGGCGTGAGGCAGAGGACCTGGGGCAAGTGGGTGGCTGAGATAAGGGAGCCCCTGGACAAGTCCCGGGGCCAGGTGAAGGCCAACAGGCTGTGGCTCGGGACTTTCGAGACCTCCCACAAGGCAGCCCTGGCCTACGACGAGGCCGCCAGGGCCCTGTATGGACCGCTGGCCAGGGTGAACTTCCCTGAGTGGACGGCCTCTGCTTCAGCTTCAACCCTGTCGAAGCCGAGTTGCTCGAGGGAGAGGCAGGAGATTGATGGCTGCGAAGTTAGTAGCGGCGGGAGTCGCTTTGAGGGGAAAGAGATTGTTGAACCTTCTCCAAATGGCAGTTTTGGGACGTTGTCTCCAGTGAAAATTCCGGATTCCGATCCTTCAACTGTTCAGGGTAGTTTGGAAGTTAAAGGCGAACCATCAAGTGATCGTATGGAACTTTATGGACCCATGATCAATGGAAATACTGCGGTTAAACCGGTTCCGAGCTCTCGTGATCCAGGACTGGAGTTGTTCTGCAGGTGTAGCGGGCTGAAGTCTTACACCATCTCGCAAGCCAGCGGAAATTTGGACGACCCCGGAACTTGTTATGTGCCTTCAAGTGCTGCCAGCGTCGAACTTGCAGGGAGCATGGACTCCACCTGCTCAAATTCTATAAACAGTTGCAACAACAGAGTCGATGGTCGAGCTTACCATGGTGCTGTGGCCGCAACCATAAAAATGGAACAACAACAGCTAGGTCGAGCCGACTCTATTGGTTCTTCTGATCAGCCATTCGTTAGGGAGGCTGGAGCAGCAGGGCTGTGGGATCAGCATTCGAATTATGGCTTGATGTGGAAGTCAGGAGGTTGTGGGATGCTCGGGGATCAGGTGGGAGATGATGAAGAGGGCACGAGCTACAACTTTGATTTCCTGAGGCCGGACTATGATTTCGGGTTGGTCGAGGAGCAGGGGCTGCTGCATTCATGGTTCCGTCAATGACATTATCAGTTCATTTTTCTGTTGTTGTTACAAACTCGGGCAACAAAATTTTGAGGACTTCCGTTGTTAGTTGATCCGAAGTTTCCATAGTGTTCAATATTGATAATTTATATCGAGTTGTGAAAAATTATTACATGGTCTCGATTTATGAATGACAGGATGAATCAAATAAGTTGATTTATCAGGTAGTCGAAGCATAACCCCAAATCTATTTCCTTTTCCCAGTAGATTCCACTTCGTTTCCTGTGGCAAAGTTTGGCCCGGACCAAGAGTTTCATGCCCGCGCGAGTGTACGACTTAATCCTGGATGCTCTTGGTTCTGAGTCGACCCAAAACAGAGGAATCAACACCCAAAATCGATCAAACCCAGAAGCAAATAGACTTAGATTCAGCAATAATATCAATGGCATTCATCAATCTGCTATCTTGGGCTTTCTTGGACCGCTTGTTGGGCTCCATGCCCCGAAGCGCTTGCTCGTCTGTGCAATTCTTCTCTAGACAACAATAAAGTACACGATGCTTTCCAGTTTGTAACAGATACAACATCCGAAGGTTGATGAGGTCTATGGTTACGGCAGACAATCCCTCGTCATCTATGGACACAGAAAAAGTCTAGGCGGCAAAGGCAGTCATTTGCCACGGACAATGCTCTTGCTGCGGCGAGGAAGGAGCAAGTCGATGATGGGAATTAATATTGTAATTCGCACAATGAGGAGACCAAGTATGAAGCCATATTCCATTAGAACTTCCATCAAATCATTTCGTATTAAGATGTAAAAAAGTCTCTCTTGTCCATCAAAGGCTGAATATTTTTCATTTGAGTTTTGCAAACCTTAAACGTTTCGATTGTTACGCGAAAACGACCACCGATGAAAAGTTATGTGCTAGCATAATATGGCTCTTCCTCCATTCAAGAGAATCTTAAGGGGCAAATAATTTGACTCGCTCTTTCCAGGAGAAGATTTTCGGGGCACGTTATGCGTTGCGGCGCCAATAAACGTCTGCAAATCCAACTGATACTTCATTTTTTGAGATAATCGACCAAGAGTTTATCTCAGTCCCCCTCGTGTTTCTACAGCGACTTTACTATGTATTATTATATTCGTTTTCTGTGCTTCGATCCTCAATGAGAGTACGATGGGCAAGCTTCATCTTTGATACAACAAAATATTCCATCCTAAGAATCATTTTCACCCTCGAGCTATTTTAGAAAAAGGGAAAATGAAAATGACATGGAATGGAACCCTAAAGAAGGAAAATTGGATGTCCCAATTCTAGTGGTAGCATTTAAGGATGCCTGGACAAACACTTGCCTGCAGAGGAAGATAAAAAATATCACAAAATCTGTCCTCTTTTTTTTTTTTTTTCCTGCTAAAACACGTATATCACACGACTCAGATGTGATTCTCTCTAACTGTCTGACTCAACATTTATCGTATGCCCATCATAGAAAAAGTTCATTTTACGGCAAGTGATTGGTTTTCTCAACGACGATCGAACCAAACCACGCGGAATTAGAACTTTTTTTTTCTTTTCTTTTTTGAAATCTTCTCGAGATCATGCTGCCAAAACCTTTTCCAGGACTTCAAATCGGAAAACGAAGTCTTTTTCCAGACTAATAGGATTTTATACGGAAACAATCACTCTCGATGCAAAAGCAAAGCACGAGCCGGTTAAATTTCTCTCGTTATTCACGTGTTTGTTTACTTTGGTCTTTTCTTTATCCCCCTTCACTAAAGTCCACAGACTTTCCTAATAAATAAAGATTAACTAGAAAACAGTGAAAACCTTTTATTTATGGGGCATTGGAAAAAGAAAGACAGAGACCGAGGGTTAAGGATCGTTGACTGGTCTTCCCAGAGAACAATGCCTCGAAAATACATACATGTTCCCGGGTCAAGGTGTCAAACAGTGTCTACATTTCCATTTTCTTTTTCCTTCGGATAGTTCACCCCCCTATTTTCAATTATTTTTTTTCTTTTTACACTTATATATCCCCCCCCCCCCCCCCCCCCCCCCCCAAAATTATATATTACCTCAAATAAACGAGAAAATGGATAAGTATTAGCTAACCTATGATAGCTTTAAAGAGCAATGGATTGCCTAAATGTAGATTTTTGATTATTTAACTTTAATAATTCTTCTTAGTCGTATATAAATAAACCATTTCTCCAAGTGAAATAATGCTATCTTACTTTGATTTACGAAGTAAAATTGTCAGAGATAGAAGTTTACTTATCAAAAAAAAAAGATTATGTCCATCTCCATAAGGCCGGCGACGATCGGAATTTCACATTTCCCAAGTCCATTTTACACAGTGACCGTAGTCGATTGAGGATATCAATGTTTAACATTGCTGAGGATGAAAGCAACTTACGGTCATAAAACTGCAAGCCCGCAACCTCTTTTTTTCTTTTCTTAAAAAGATACACAGTTATATAGATATTATTATTAATTCTAATTTCCATAATTATAGAAGGATATTCCATGGAAAATAATTCAGGCATTATCTCAATTATATATATATATATATATATATATATTTAATTTTTTTGGCCTTTTGAGCCCTAATTAATTGGGAAGCAGTCAACATCTATTTCCGGACCTTAAGATATCATTGGCCACGAAATGTTTGATTTATGAGGTCTCACCATCACCACCGGTACTCTCTGAGAGCCTTTTATCCCCCTTTCTCATTCTTCGTCCTTTCATTTTCAGAATGCATCACAACCAGATGTTAGGCTCAATCCATTTTCCAAATCCCATTCTTCCTCCCCCCCCAACCCCCCGAGACAATGAACTACATATATTCCTCAACAATCAGTCCCGTAAGTACGGATTATGCGGTTCGGTCCTTCGAGCTGAGGGACCTCTCACCTGTCGTAGAATTGAAAACGACTTCCTTTTGATAAAATATAGAGTACTAGATATTGGATAGTCGTACCTCGACCATGGTCATGTCCTTACGTTCTTGATAATGTTCGGGACGTTAAACACCATAAGGCAGAGAGGATGATTATTGATGCCCTAAACTTCAAGCCCGGCCTAATTCATTCTCGAACCAGTCCAAGCAAGTCATCTGTATGGGAATCAGATCGAGTCCTCGGAGTGGGAAAGTTTCGACAGAACATGGGCATCGCGCAACCGTCGGATGACGATATGTATGTAGTGACAATCGTAATGGATCATAATATGTAGATGCCGATGCCATGGAATCCAATTTAAGACAAAAGAGGAAGAAGTTAATCAGCGAATCATCTGCACCTAAACATGAAGCTTGCACTCTCAGCAGCAGGCAACTACAAGAGAAGTTTACCTTAACCAACATGGTACCCCTACATTTCTTGTGCGAGTGGTCGAGACATTACCTCGACGGGAAGAGAAGCCACGGACCAATTATGCAATAGCGGACAAACGGGAGCACAAAGGAGCTCTAAAACTCAGGATGGATAGCGCCAGTGATGAGACCATAACATCATCGAAACGACATGATGATGATCGACCCGGCTGGCGGCGCTATCCCTCCTGAGCTTTACAGATCCTTCACTGCTTGTAATCAATCTCTTCCCAACTTCTCAATTCAAAGATTTAGGATCTCTCTAGCTAGCACATAACATATATACATCATGCATATACATATATCCATACACACACACACATAACATCTCAGCAGCAGGAAATTACAAGAGAAGTTTTCCTTACCTGACACGGTATGCGTACATTTCTCGTGCGAGTGATCGACACATTACCTCGACCGGAAGAGGAGCCGCGGACCAATTGTGCAATTGCGAGCAAAGGGAGAGCACGAAGGAGCTCTAAAACTCAGGATGGATAGCGCCGGTGATGAGACCATAACATCATGGAAACGACACGATGATGATCGACCCGGCGGGCGGCGCTATCCTTCCTGAGCTTTACAGATCCTTCACTGCTTGTAATCAATCTCTTCCCAACTTCTCAATTCAAAGATTTAGGATCTCTCTAGCTAGCACATAACAGATATACATCATGCATATACATACACACATATAACATCTCAGCAGCAGGCAATTACAAGAGAAGTTTACCTTACCCGACATGGTATGCGTACATTTCTCGTGCGAGTGATCGACGCATTACCTCGACCGGAAGAGGAGCAGCGGACCAATTATGCAATTGCGAGCAAAGGGAGAGCACGAAGGAGCTCTAAAACTCAGGATGGATAGCGCCGGTGATGAGACCATAACATCATTGAAACGACATGATGATGATCGACCCGGCGGGCGGCGCTATCCCTCCTGAGCTTTACAGATCCTTCACTACTTGTAATCAATCTCTTCCCCAACTTCTCAATTCAAAGATTTAGGATCTCTCTACCTAGCACATAACATATATACATCCTGCATATACATATAGCCATATACATACAGACATATATAACTGAGAAAGATATATGTGTATATATATGTGTGTGTGTGTGTGTGTGTGTCTGTGAATGAATGAAAAGTGGGAAGGGGGGAGCTGTGTATTTATAGGCGCAGAGAGGGGGAGAGAGCTGTGAGAGAGAAGAGGAAGAGAAGGGCTTGACTAATAAGTAAAGATTTTGACCACAAAGTCTGGGCAATTGACCCCTAAACAATAAAGATAGAGAGCAGTCTCTTCATCGCTCTCCAGTCCAACCTCTAATAAGTCATAGAGAAATATTATTTTTTAATTATCATATTTGTACTTATATATATGAATATATTTATTTAATATGATTGTTTTCTTGATCCTGCCTGGCTCTGCCGACTACGATTTTGTATACGTATAATTGTTGTGGCTTTTAGTGAATGTGAGGGTATAATCTAATAATCAAATATATTCCTAGTTATCAATATGGGTTGATTCAAGCGGTTCGACACTTATTTATCTTAAGCAATGTTTCCAGTTCGAGTCTTGCTAACGGAAAAAATCCACAATGGGAGAGCTTTTATTTCTTTAGTGGGCAGATTCAGTTCGACTGAATCAGTCGAGACCCAATTGAGTTTTCGGACATTTAAAAAAAATTCCTAACTAGAATATAGACTAATTTGGCAAACGAATCGGATAGCTGACATTTAACCAGAAAATGAGGACGTTAACCATAATTTATTGCACCGAGATAAGAAAATTAAGTATAATGTAATAGTACACGTTCTTGTCCGAAATCATGAGATTTTCGAGTTTGATTATAGGGAAATTCTAAGAGGACATGGGATTATCATGACCCTGCATCTTGAATGAGTGGGATGCAGGGTCCACACACATCCACGCTCGGATGCGGGGGTTATGGTGACCCCATGTCACTATAGAAGCACCATTGAGTATCACTAATGGGACTTCTACACTCTTATCTTTAGAAGCTACTTCTTCGATGCATTTTTTATTTTTATTTTTTCATACCATATAAAACTAATTTGGACCTTTAGATTTTCTTCAATCTAATCTAGACCGTCAATTTTTATAAGTTTTAAAAATTTAAAAATATCCAAAGACGATCTGATCACATTTTATTATATAAAATGTAATTGAGGAGGTTGGCAAAAAGAATCCCAACGGTAACATTGAGCTGAAACAGAAGTCCTCCAAATATTGTTGTGGGTGACATGATTTTTTACTTCAACCGGTACTCGGGTGCTCGGCCGACAAGAATATTATCTGTAATGTGAAGATTGCTTTATCTTCAATTGTCTGACAAGAACTGCAGTTTGAAGTGTGAAACAATCTGCAATCTGAAAATAAAGCTCCAATGCGAGTAGTAAGATTAGATTGATTGGCAACTGCAATATCTTCAGGCTTGAATGAGCATGAACGAATCCGTTAATAGCTTATCATGGTATTGAATGGATGGAAACGAGGAACCTGTTGGAGTTAAGGGGCTATACCCGTCCCATTGTCATCTCTAATCACGTAATGAGTCGTGTAACAAGTATTATCGTCAATTGTTCGCCGTCCCTAAAACACCTCAAAAGTAATTTATGAAAATTAAAAGTTGTAAGAGCTGAGCATACATCTATTTATAGAAGACAAATGAGGTTTTTTAACCTTTCCAGGGAGGATTTGGCAAGGTCATACTGTCCAAAAGTATATTTAAACGGGCGGTTGAAAATTCAAGTCAGGACATCAGCTAATTGATGAATCGGTTGATTTAGAGATACGGTTCAATTAATGTAATCGGTTTGACAAGTGGTTTATGGTTGATAACATGGTACTTCCCCATTGGTCCATGTGTGAGGACTAATTTATAATATTATTAAAAATTTGTCGAAGAAAAATAGGAAAGTAAAAAATGTAAATACTTAAAAAGAATTGTGTACAATGAACGGTTCAAATTGAATGGGAGAAATTTAAGGGCCCATATTAATTCTGAACAGTGTGAAAAAATCGAAATTATGCACCTTTGAATTTGGGTGGCTTTCAGTTTCTTTTTTCTGTACCAAGTACATTAAAGCCTCCTATGATGGAGAACAATTATTACCACAGTAAATTTTTTTTTTCAGTGAATGTTTCGAAAAAAAGTCTCCTCTCTTTTTTACAAGACGAAAATATATACACCTCGAGTTCGTGTCCAATCTCTTAACCATTAGCCTGAACTCGATAATGAATATTAGTTGTGTTTGGTTTTAGAATTGAGTAGAGTTTGCGTTCTGATTTTAATTATTTATAATGACTATGTTGTTAAATTATGAAAAAAAGTGTAAAAAAGTAATTAGTAGTTGAGAGAAAGTAATGATTGTGTTATTGAATTGTAAAAAAAGTAATGAATAGTTGAGAAAATTTAGTATTAAAAATTAAATTAAATGATTAAAATAATTTAAAAAAAGGAAAAAGTAATAATTGTGTTATTAAATTAAAGATAAGTGGAGTAGAATTAAAAAAAAAAAATTAAACCAAACACGTCCTAATCTTCGACTGCTGGATCTCATGATCTTGATCGGTCATCGATTACGTTGGGCAAAAGTATTTATTAGAACGAAGATTGATTTCAAAACAATATATGCTTAGGAAAATGGGTAATGTATAAGGTGCCAGCCATTGATGTGATGTAGGTCCACTAATTGATATACCACTAATTCATACAGTGTACAAAACAATCACATGTGAATTCAAGCATATATGGTCATGAAACGCGGCCCTCAAAACGAGTGGCTAATTATAATTTTTTTTAAAATTCTAATACGATAAGAAGTCATATATAGTGGCACATTTCGTACTTTAAATTTAAGTATTCAACATTTCAGTTTTAGTGTTTGATACTGATAATATTCGCGATGAACAATACAAATGTGCGTACTATATAAACATTTGAACAAAAATGTTCAATACTTGAATTGAAAAATAACAAGTGTACACCCGTGACTCGTTGTTATAGTAGACAAACCTTTATTCTTTTGGGTTGATGTGGCTAATTTGTATATATTCAAACTAAATCATAATCAGCAAAATTATGAATTTTATGAAACGCATCAAATTTAGCAATTGCATGGATGATAATAATTGAACACGGAATCATGATTCATGAGATTCTGGCAATACACGATTCCCTTTTTTACACCTCAATTCTTCTCCTTATGTAATTTTTGATTTGTGAATTTATTATTATTACATCCTTTTCCCTTGAAAAGTTTGCTTTTTTCTTTGTCGCTTAATCATTATTACTATTTTCCTCTTTTCCATTAATCTTCAAATTAATGATTAGGGTTCGTACAATTATATTATATTAGATCAATCCATCAATGTTTGGGTGGGGAAGGCCGCCTCCGGGAATCTTCATTAACATAAGATGAATATATATATATATATATATATTTCACCTTTCCATATTTTATAATCCACAGAAGAATGTATTGCAAGTGAGTAATTCTTCTATAAAATTAATTCTTTTAATGACCAAATGTTTATAAATATTAATTCATAATACACTCACCATACCGGTGTGGCCAACTCGAAAAAACATATTAATTAAAAATTAATTAGCTCGAGTTAAGAATCTTAATTTGTTTCTCGAATTTATTTATTTATTTATTTGCTCGGTTGTTGCTTGAATTTATTGTTAATAGCTTTAATCTCATATACACATATATACATATATAAATAATTCCGCAATGGTGCGATGGAGTTTGGTCAAACAACTTTACGATCGAGAGAGCCTGTTTTAGGTAGAAAGTGACGCATCTCTGCGTGCAAAGTCTTCCCAAAAGGAAGACAAATTCAGCCACTGAGACACCTAACACTCTCTAAAAAACATTGCTACATACATATATATATATATATATAATAATAATAATTTTTTGGTGTAAAGTCGAAGCAAGAGGTGGAAATTCTGGAACATGCCTGTCGACAAGTATTTTTGTGTTTACCTTATTATATTTTCATATGTAATAATATATATACATATATATATATATATAAGTGCATGCAAATTATATACAACAAAAGAGCCTCGAATGCCACCTGTCAAGCATATGAGAAAATTTGAGTGTCACATGGTGAAACCTGACGAAGTGTTCATGACATTATATATTATATATTGATTCGAATATTAAATTCGATTGAATGAATTTTTTCATTTAATTAAAGTTATATAGATATATTCGTATTAACATTAAAGCAATTGTTTTGGTGCTTCAAATATATCAATTTAAAAGTTAAACTTGATTGAAATTATTTTTTATTGACATAATTTTTTTCTGTTTAATCTTATATGAGTTTCACCGTATGGTGCAATTGTACCAATTCGATTAAATTAATTAAGTTTGTATTTTTTCCATGTGTATTTTTCGTATTAAAATTAGAGCAATTGTTTTGGTCCTGTGATTAATCTATTGATGTGTCAAAAAATAATTTTCCATAATTGTATATAATATTTTCTATAATACTAGTCATTTATTATTATTTTTTATAAAAAATATTTTAGCAATTTATTATAATAATATTTAATTATTATATAAAAAAATTTCGTTTAAATTAAGTTTGCATATTTTGCCACTTCTCGTGTTAAAATTAAAGCAACTATTTTGGCCCTGTAACTCTACCAATTCGGGGGTTGGCTATGATTCGATTGTATCGAGGTAACCATAGTAATTTATTATTATTTTGATTAATTAAGTTTGTATTTTTTTGTCACTTTTCGTATAAAAAGTAAAGCAATTGTTTTGGCCCTGTAATTATGCCAATTCAAGGATTGGTTATGGTTTGGTTGTATCGAGTTAATAGTAATTGGTGGAGGTGGAAGGATTTTTTTTTAGCAGTTGTTTTATATAATAATTAAATATTTTCAATGTGAACTATCGAAAAAATATTTTCGGTGTGTTTTGGGAATTTTTTAATTTATAATTACATGAGAACCTTGAATGTCACGTGCCAAGCATAAGAAAGCTTGAGTGCCATATGGCGGAACCTGATAAAGTGTTCATGCCATTATATATTATATATTGATGATTCTGGGGTTGGTTATGGTTTGGCTGTATGTGAATGGTAATTGGGTGAGGTGGAGGGATATTTTTTTTAAAATTTTAGCAGTTGTTTTGTGTAATAATTAAATATTTTCGGTGTGAACTATCAAATAAATATTTTTTGTGTGTTTTGGGGATTTTTTAATATATAACGCCACTATCAAGTATAAAAGAAAGCTTGAGTACCATGGCGAAACCTGGTAAAATGTTCATGCCATTATATATTATATATTATATATTATATATTGATGATTCAGGGGTTGATTATGGTTTGGTTACCGGATAATTGGGAGAGGTGGAAAGACTTTTTTATTTTAGCAGTTATTTTAATCAAATATTTTCAATGTGAACTATTAAAAAAAATATTTCCAGTGCTCTTTGAGGATGTTTTTAATATATAATTACACGAGAGTCTCAAAACGTCAAGAAAGGAGAAAGTTTGAGTGCCACATGGGGAAACTCAACGAAGTGTTCATGTCTTTATATATTATATCTTGATTAGTTAGCCAGGATGCATGAGGTAGATAATCAATTAATAAATCCTTATTGTATGATAAGAGAAGATGAAAGCAATAATTTGGATAAACATTTCATCGTGAACATAGATTATTAATTCATCTAATCATGATCGCAGTCACTTGGCAAAAACCGATCCTTTCTTCGAACCATATATTTTCAATCACGTTATATGTTTTCAAGCGAACAGTAATATTATTGACAATCCTTAGAGCAGGTGATGAATTAATATATATGAAAACATCATTTGGTATTGCAAATTAAATTTTTTGATATTCTTTTGCAAGATTATCCCGATCATGTCGGCCTCGTGCACAGTAGGTATATGTAATGTTTCAAAGCATCTATCCTCCACATCGAATCGAATATAAACTGATTTGTATATCCACCAAATCTGTTTGACATGACTTCTGGCCCCTCCATCGTGCGCATAGTTTAGGTCCCAATTACACCCCCCCTGGAAAGATTCGAATTTTTACACAAACTAATTTTATTTTATTTTTGAAATTATTTCTCACGATAGACTTTTTTCCAAAAATTATTTCCCAAAACAGATTTATACTGTTCTTTTTATTATTCTTCTAGTCCTACAACTTTTGATATGTTTCGTCTAAATCCCTTAAAAAAATATGTTTTATTATTATGACTCTTCCTCAGATAATTTTTTGGTAATTATTCCTCAAATAAATTATTTTTAATATATTTATCTCATCAATTTAAATTTAAATTTTATATAAAAAAATTGCATATTTCTTTGAAACTTTTAAGAGTTATGTTAAGTCGAGTATGTGAGCAAGAAAATCTATTTGATTAATAGGAATATTGGAGAAATCTAATTATAAATTGTTTAAAATACTATTGAGAATTTTACGTAGAGAATTCAATATTTTAAAAATAATTTAAAACTATGGGAATAAAACAATAAGGAATAGTTTTAATTAGTACATGCATGCCTCAGAACACATTTATTATAAATTTGGTGTATTTTTCACGATTTTATGAAGATTATAAATCTTAACTATGATAATTTTGTACATTGTTATGACATTTTCTAAGGGAGAGAATTTTACTTCTGGAGCATCCCCTAAGTTTACTATAATCACACTTCCTATCAACTGGTTTGCAATTGTCAATATATATTCCTGTAAATAAAAAAAAGAAATATATATATTCCTGTAATTCTTTTTATTATACATAAATATATTATGACTACCTAGTTTCCTATACTTTTAGTTTAACAAAACTCTAATAAAATTCTATCATGTATTTAGTAGTTTCATCCATAAACCTTATAGAATGATTAACTCAAAATTTATTTTAAGATATGTTTAAAGCAAATTTGTAAATAGTTCGTTCATGATAATACTAAAGTAGACTTTTTATAACAGGATTTAAAAGAAACGAATCAATAAATTATAAGGACTATAAAAATAATAAAGAAACTGGCATAAATTTATTTTGGGAAAATAATTTTCGAGGAAGTCTATTATAAAAATTACTTTTAAAAAGAAATTTTGCATCTGCAAAAACTCGAAAGATTCAAATAATATTTTCCCATTCTTCTCTAAAAGTATATTAACAAAAATTTTAAAAGATGTATCAAATAATTAATTAATTGAATTTTTGTGATAAGAAGGAAGGGATAGCCATTTATAGAAAAAATCCCAAAATCCATCAAAAAGCCCGTCAGTCACCGCCAACCCCCGTGGCTTGACGTGCAACAGAACTCTCTACTGACTCGTAGGGATTAGGGAAGGCTCCTCGGAAATTGAATCCTAATTGAGACTTTCGAGAAAAAGGACGAAGAAAAGTTTTGGGAAGATGAATAAATTACCAAGTACACTTTGTCACATTATCAAGTCATGAACTCTCATGGTGTAATAATACGAGATTCTATAATTTGGCATTACCCATTATATGATGTAGTTGGTAAGCAATGACGCGGTCATTTATATTTGGATATATTGTACCATATAGTCACGTCAAATGGTGATATTAAATTAGCAACGTTGAAATATCTCAGGTAAAAAAATGACGTTGGGAAAAATCTAAGAATATATATCAACGTTAGGCTATATGATGCAATAAACCCTTTATATTTGATATCTATGAATTCCTATGGACTGTGATAATAATTTTTGTTATTAGCATCATAATATTAGAAAGCGTAATGAATTTGACTAATCCAATTTGAAGCAAGTCAATTCATTAAGAAGTGAAGCTCTTCAGCATGAATTTCCTCTATTCGTATAATTAATGCCCGAATTTAAAATCTTATTTAAGATAAACAAGTATCGAATCACTTGAACTAATATGTATTAATAGAACTTTCTTATTTTATGATGGCTCATTACATATGATATACATTCGATATACTTTAACCTTTTTTTGTCCTAATTTATCTTCATAGGAAGATCTGGGATTAGAAGGTGTAGAATATTAAGAGCCTAATTATTATATAACATTATAGTAGCAATAATTTGGCACGAGTTGAATGAATTTTTGTACAATCCAAGGAAGTGTGTGTAGGGCATAGATTCAATTGTAGCCGTAGGTTAAGAGGCTATACATCAGCCAAGTTGATCGAGTAAGTACAAGCTCGACCGTTCCATTTTCTTATGTTATAAATTAATATTATTACCATTATATAAAGAAAAAAGGGGCCACTTATTATATATATAGTTAGATGTATAATTTCTATATCAGCTTACATTTCATTGTTATTACGTTCTTTTAACAATTAAACTAAAAATTCTTAATTTAATAGATATATATATATATATACACACATATGAGACGAATGAGGATCATTAGCCGTACTTTTTTGAAGTATTTAACATTTTTACTGTGACAAAGGAGTAGGCTTACAGCTTAATATAATAAAATTGAAATTTTAATAATTAATAAAATAAATTCAAATAGTTTCATAACGAAAATAGAGCATGAGACCTTTTAGATATCAGGTGAGATTATGCATCACTACACCATATCATTTTTCTCGAATTTAACAATTTTGATCGGCTTATTCTATATATTATACTATTTATTAAATAAAAACAAATATAACAAAATAATAATTCTTGTTACTCTATATCAGATTAGGACACAGCTATATTGGTTAGCTGGCTCTAGCCTAGCTGCGCTTGCCATTGTGAAAGCGCCACCAGAGAGCAGCAGAGTTAATAGTCAGCAGCCAGAGGTAGGCTGGGGATCAGAGTTGGCCCAAAATTAAATATGTATCAACTTCAACATGAAAACCCAAAGGACATTTTTCCAAAAGTATCATTTATTTGAACTCGAAATTTTTTTTTCGATTACAAGAGATACTTATTATAAGTTCAATAAAGAAATATTAAAGGAAAGCAAAGTCGCAAGATCGGACACGAAATTTCTTAATTTAGGCAAGCGAATTGTTGCTGGACTATGCATTCCTTATCACAATGCCAAACTTTTATTTTGCTTCTTTTTTCGGTGAATCATTTTTTGCTCAGATAAATTTACTCTGTAAATTTTATTCAAGGACCTGAAGGGACGGCCTGAGATCGATCAGGTGGATGTTCGTCCATTTATGAGCTACCCTTTATGTGGAAAATTTCCTATATATAAGATAAGATTCGTTCTCAAATGTTATTGGAAATAAAAAAAATACTATTATTTTCTCTTTCACTAGAAAAGAGGATTGAAAACTATACAAATGTATCAAAGTTTATATAAGATAAACTGGGAAAACAGTCCCCGATTTATGAATATATATATATATATATACATATATATATTATGTAACTAATACAGACGACGTGGATATCAATGCTCTAGTATGATCTTTTGATATTACAGCAACCTACCTGATGTTATGCTGGGACCAACTGTTGTAGAATGTGATGATCCAAAATCTTATGATATCTCTATACTAAGCTCGGGCCCCAGGGCATACGTGCCCTAGCTATTCAACAACCGGAACTTAGTAATTGGACGTTGTGTTTTCGCGTTTTCTCGATTGTAGGGAAAACACTATGGTTCATGTATTATGCGCGATAGAATTAACATGTGACGCTAACGACCAACAAGAATGAAGATAAAACCACTCCAAATGCTTGTAGTCTGTAATACATTTCTCTCTGTATGTGTCCCTCCTTGTCGGGTCTTGACAAGATTGAATCCTACGGATTAGCTCTGGCAGGCTGTCACCGAGCTCCCTAGCCAAACATGGCACATCACACCTCAATTAATTATTCATGCATTTACCAACAAGGGTTGGTTCGGAAGGTTAGGTATTTATTTCTCTTATAGATAATTTCGAATTTGAATTTTATGAATGAAAAATATCCTTAATTAGAAGAGTTTTATCACTTAAGAGTCCGACCTGATCATAATTAGATTAATAAGGGTTGGTTGAGTTTTTAGATAATAGGTCACTCGCCCAAAAATTAAACTACAATAAAATTGGACTATTTCGAAACTTTTCTCTCGACACTTTGCAAAGCGTCGAGATAAATTGGTCTCGGAGGAGCTTTTCTGAACTCTTTAGAGAGCATCAACATAGATCGGTTTTTAGGCGATGTTTTGAAAAAAAGATGTCTTTTATTTACCCTATCGTGACTTTTTTTTGGTGCTTTTTCCAACCTTTTCAAAAGTATCGCGCTAAAACTATTTATGCCAACCCTTCAAATGTCGGCCATTGTCTTTTTTTTGAACAATTCAAAGACTAAGCGGAAGTTCCCGCTTAGCCGAAAAATTTGAAAATTTTGCTACAGGATGTTGTCAAATATGTTATCAGGTGTGTCTTTAAAGCGTGTCAGCAGATTGTCATTTTGTCACTGGTTGTTATCAAAAGTGTTGTCACTAATATCCGTGGTTCATAATAGGAAGGGCAACTCGCTGTCTCCTTACGAAAATCTATTGTTGTGGAACACATGATATTATCGAGGATGATGTCGATTAAATAAATCTTTCAAGATTAAATTTATGACGATCTTCAATAATTGTCTCAAATTGAGAAGAGAATGGCTTATTGCTACGGCTTATTGATCGACTCAAATTCACAATGGCTCTTTAACAAAAGACTGACTATTTATGGAAAGTGTTGCAAAGAAACTGTGGATCTGTTCTATTAAGAAAAGTATATGGTTTCGAACCCTTTGTGGGATCACGTTTTCGTCTATTAGAGTATGAACTCCGAGAGGCTCGATCAAGAAGATATTGCTCTAGGAAAAATCTATATATTAAAGACTTAATTTATATGCTAGCTTATATATGCTAAAACCTAGAAGAAAAATCCACAAAAGATATTTCCAAAGTTAATATAAACCAAGTCAGTCGCTAGTATTTTAATCATACAAAATAACTATTTAATTCCTTATGGTCTAGATTTCCTCGAAATCGAAAGAAACATTTTTTATAAGTAGGACCACATATTACAAGAGATCAGTTGAACAACAGAAAGTGTGTATTGTATTCACACCTTGCTTCACGTAATTAGGTTTCATGAGAAGGACTTAAAAATACGAAATTAATTATTTTAAACTAGCATGAGATCGACTATATAAGACTCAAGAATTAGACTGACCAACTAGATTACTTTCTAATTAGCCATCTTACTTGTTTATGACTAGAAATTTCCATGGCCAACAATTACGCTTCAATGTTTATGTAGTACTCTTATGGGTTTCCAACCTTTACTTCATGACATTAATACCGTGTAATGTGTGTGTGTGTGTGTGTATATATGAGTAATGTTAATCGGTGGAGGAAGAGAAAACGCGATCCACAAAGTTAACATTTGTAAGATTCGATCCCGGACTCTCTTAGTTTCGAATTGTTGGTGAATGTTTGCACTAATTACTCTTCCAAACAAAAGTATATGTTTATTTAATCAGAGATTATGATAATAACATCTCTTCTAATACAAGGGAGCTAAAAGACTTGATGAGTTCTATATGTTTCTACAAGAATTTTGGAGCAAGAGCCCTCAAATACTTTACTTCCATATGTGACAACAGATAGGAAAACATGTTGTCATACTTGTTGTTTCGGCCTAGACAACCTTGGGTCGATGTTTAAATGTCGACCCATGTTGATCTTAGGTGATAACATGTTGTCATATATGTTATTAATGTGTTGTCACCTGAGATCAAAGTGAGTCAACGTGTTAAATATTGGTCCAAGGTTGTTTGGTCCGATACTTTACGAAACATCGACCAAAGCTATTTAAGCCAAAAAATAAAATAAAATAAAAGGTTGAGCGAGAATTTTCCCGCCCAGCCCTTGAAAATTTCAAAACTCAAAAATTCAAAGGTTGGGTATAAGATAACCCTCCCTTCCTCCCTCCCTCCCTTCTTCTTCTTAATCGCCCTCAAAAGACAGACAACCCCTTCCTTTCCTCTACCATCTTCCACCATCACCTTCAATCACCCTTCTGTTGCTACTATCTTCACTCTACTGTCGTCACCACTACAACCTTCCTACCTCCTCTACTCCTCATCTACTTCCATAATCAATTCCATTATTGTCATCCATCTCCTCATCTTCTCTATCCTCGTCCTTCTCCATCATCACCTTCACAATAACTCATCTCGAGACGGTGCTCTAACCGGTCATGAAGTTCGAGAGAAAGAAGCTGCATGTCAACATCAACACCATCGGACACATCGACCATGGGGAGACCAACATGATGGTCCCAAGGTCCTCTTTCAAACCTGTTCTTGACGTGCTGCTACAGTTCCTACATCCATCCCCTTGTTGCAATTTTTCGTCCGTTCTTGAAGCTGCTACTACAGTTGGTGGCTCGCCCTCAACCTCTAGAAGTTGTTGTTGCTAGTGGACGCCCCTCCTCGACCTCTCATGCTAGTGAACTCTCTCTTTCAATTTCTTTTATTACTTCTACCCATTTTCAATTGAATGTGCCCTTCCAGTAATGTATGATGATTTTTTTTTATCAATTTAAGAAGTTTAAGCTAGATTTTGATGATTCGAAGTTGTGGTTGAGTATCGAGAATTGTGGCGTGATTCTTTGAACGATTTATGATGTTTTCTTAATTTAGAGGGCACGACAATCTATTGTCAAAAATTTGATAACCTGCTGTCAGTGGTGAACTGGGTACGTTCACACTTGACAATGGGTCGTCAATTTTCTGACAATTGGTTGTCCCTTTTTTTCAAAAAAAATGAAAATAGTATGTTCCGACGCTTTTTATGTCAGTCTAGGAATGCTTTTAGCCAATGCTTGCAAAGCGTCGATCAAGACATGGCTTTTAGCCAACACATTTTGCGTTGGCCTAGGGATGGTTTTGGCCCTACGCAAAAAACATCGACTTAGAGATGGGTTTGACCGATGCAATAAGTGTCGGCCTAGACTTGGTTTTCAACCGACCCTTGAAAAGCGTTAGTCTATGATGGATTTTTGCCGACGCTTTTGGAAAAATGACTAGAAGCATATGCCAACCGAGCTGTCCCGACTCTTTTAAAAGCATTGGGAAAAACGTCGGGAGGGCCTAGGCCGATGCTTTTTGCGTCTGCAAAGGTCAAGAAAAGCATTGGCCTACCCCCTTTTTTTTTTTAGTGAATCATGCATTTGCTAGAGCCAAATTGTTATTGGACCATGTCCTCTCTCCCTAGCTTATTCATACACAAACATATGGAGAAAACACATGCTTGTGCCCCTATCGATTATATGAGAAAAGACTGCCTGTCTCATGCACATAGGGGCGAAGCCAGGATTTCCATTCGAGGGGAGAAACTTATACTTTTGGGGTAAAATTTTAAAAATTTAAAGTTCAGGGGGGTAAAATACTAATTTTACATTAAAAAACTCATACTTTTAGGATAAAATTGAAAGAATTCAAAGTTCAGGGGGGGCAATTGCCCCCCGCCACTACATTGGCTCCGCCCATGCATGCACGGTTCTTGACTCGATCATGCTTAAAATCTTTGTTTGAAATATTGGCGATCGGGTAACATTTCCAATTTGCCAGATCCATCAATGCAGGTAATTTGAAGCAAGCGCACTCTCGAATGAATCAAACATCTTCGAGTTAGACTTGTTTGTATTGAGCATGGCATCCATAATTTACAACGTAAATCTAAATTAAAGTAGGTTTTGATAATCCGCGGGGAGAAGACTCGTGCATGACAATATGAACAGTATAGCTAAGAGGGTGTTTCTCATGTTAGCTTCCCCAGGCAGATGAATGGAGCATTTTTGTTTACCTTTGTACATTTGTGACGATAGACATCGAAGTATGTATTATCACGCGAGGGCATATGTATTTTTATTTTTATTTTTTTGATAATGAGAATGGAAGCGGCCTCACATTGTGCAATTAATAAGAAAAAAATGGGTTTATATTACATAAATGGTTTTTTAACCACTTTATAGTAATAATCAACGTAGGGGTTATGAATGGACATGAGTGTATCTACTTATGGACCCCTATTTAATGAAATATTTACAAACAAATTTTCATTCTACGTCGATGATGTTACGATAAATTATTGCTAGTTCGTGTTTGTCCTTTGCTTATATTATTCGACGAAAACATCTACATCAATCCTTAAATTTTTTCAGTCGTCCAGATCCCATGACCATGTTTGGCAAGAAAGAGGGCATTAATTAAACAGCTAGCGAGTGTGGTTAACTATAAATGGGACATTCACCCAAAATAGCAGTTTTTAGGAAGTGACAGATAAATCTCCTTCCATGGCTTCTTGAGCTTGCTTTTGCTCACAATTGTCATTACCATGATATAATTATCGAAAAGGGACAAAAAAAACATTATCTTTAAATCACATTATTTAAGATTCACTTAGTTAATTGATCAAAATCACATGTTATATATCATAGAATAACCATATAAAATATGTTTTTTTATTACACCCGAGAAAAAGGTGTAAAATCTTAGGACTTGTGATTGAGATTCGTAATTCATGTTTCACCTCTCCTTTATCTGATTGGGAGAAAGTAAAAAAACAATTGAAAATCATGTATCTTCCCTTCTCATTTATCATTGTTTAAGGAAAACTCGTGCATGTTTTCCATTTTCCATCATATATGTTCTACAGTTCATTATGTTATAGAGTTTCTAATTTCAAAAGGTTAGCTAATTAATCAATGTCCCATTTGATCATGATCATAAAAGAGGGGCAGAGAGAAGTTACGGGTAGAGATTGAATAATATCAAGACGGAAACGTGTTGTCTTGGTGAATTGAGAAGTCGAACTCAAATAATTAGGACGACTAGCACCAGCGGCCATGGTTGCGAACGAGGAATTGTTCAAATCAGTCATGTAGGTCAAATATTCATTGATATCATCTACGACTAAATCATTATGAAGTTACGCTCTATTCAATCAACTATATTGGACTAAGATTCTCCAGATCATCTTGTACAATTCTATATTTGATCTTTGTCCGTTCAATACAAACTCTCCAAGATATTATCAAAGAGCCTGAAATTTTGAGAGACTAAGATCGAGTACCTCATAGATTCATGAAGTCACCCTATTTAGTTCGATCATGGATCGAGTTATACGAAGGACAGCAGTTCATGGCAGAGCTTTTGCGAAGTAAACAATGCACGGCATGGTGGTTTAGATTAGCCAGATAATCAGTACGTAGTTGTACCCTTTTTATATAATCTCAGCTGCAATGCATGGATCCCAGGCATTGGGTTTTTTCCAGTATGTGCACTAGGGAACATACTTACATGTACAATATTCATCGTTCGTGCCAGATGGGCGCAGTATGCTGAAGTGATGGATCATGCATGCTAGCAATATATGGGTGCAAGTGCAATTAATATAGAAACTCCTACAAAGAGTAAAACCTAGGGCCCCAACAGATAACTTCCACAGCTTTTACTGCATAGCCTGCATCAATCAATGTTTTCTTGGCCTTTGGCTTTTGTTTGATTGGACTTGGCTCTTTATACATGACCTTTAGAAAGTAATGGACTTCTTCCATTATCGAAAAAAAAAATGCCATTATCGAAAACAAAAAGGGGTTTCTTCTTACTTCTTTTTCTCATTTAATTTTTTTTTAAATATTTCTTTTCGGAGTCTCGTGTATAGCCTTAGACTGATCATCTTACGGGTTTCATGCTGCTCTGGCTATGAACCGTTCAGACGATTTCGAACTCTTGTCCTGTGGCCGAAGTCCATATACTAGTAAGCACTGTTTGCTAACCGTACCGCATGTCATGTCGCGGTTGGAAGCAGAGGACTTCTTTTGCCCTCGATGTTTAAAGGTCAATTAATTTCTATATTTAATTTCCTATTCCAGTTTCATGAATATTCTTCAGGTCCTGACCAGAGGGCTTTGTTTGGACAGATTCTCACAAAGTGGAAAACCACCGACTCTCCATTGACGCATTTTTCACTTGAACTGGTATGCTCTTTAATTTTGGCAGGTTAAGGAGCTTGTCTGGCAGCATCTTCATATTTGGCTCTTCCATGATTGTACATTTTCAGGCTCTAGCTTGGCCATCAACTTAGTAAGGCTTGGCTTTTTTATTTATCAAAAAAAACTTATTAAGGCTTGGAAACTTTGCACAACACACACACACAAACACACATGAATATATATTGTTATATACATTATGCGTACATATCTATACGATTAAACACATAGGATATCTCTATATATCTTGGTCGCTCGAATGAAGCGAGACTCATTTGGATTCTATATGACTCGCTTTACTCTTATATCTTGATTGGGTATGCGGGAAAATGAGATTTCACATAGTAAAAGAAAGTGTAGTACAACAGTCTACATCCTTATCTTATCTTGTAATAATGTACACAAAAATATTAATTCGATGAGTGTTACGTAACCAAAAAATTAGATGAGTGGTACTCATCCACAATGAATAAAAAATAGTCATTGAATATTTCCTTGATAACTGAGAGGTTTCATATTCAAATACAAAAATTAGTCCATCATTTCTTTTGTCAAGTGAAATATGGATGGTTTGATAAAGAATTACATATAACATAAAAAGAGGTTAGTGTCTTCTAAAACATCTCAAAAAATCTACAATATTTGTGACATATTAAGTCAAGTTTATCATTTTTCTACGAAATTATCTTACTCTGCTTCTCTTACCTTTAAGATTTTAATGTTTATATTCCCTGGAATTTCGCTCCATTGGACTAAATCTCTATATCCATCCCTGCCGCCAAAAAGCCAATTCTCATGTTTTTTTTTTTTGATGAGTGCAGAAATCCATTTCCCTCGATCTCGAGCGGTTCGTTTTCGAGTGCCTAATTTTCATACCTTAGGACCTCTCATTGGATCAATGACTTGTGGGCATCACCTTTGTTAGGTTATGAGTCTCCATATCACTTTTTGGGACGTCACTAATATCCGACTCATATATGGTCGAGTAGCTGATAGGATCATCGGACGAGACATGAGAAGGAATCTTCTATTTAATGATTATATCCCTAACCTTTGAAGATCAAATTCGATCAAACGTAATCCTAAATTTTGTTGCCGACGGACATCGAGACAAAAGACCTGGCCATAAGTTCTGTAAAGCCGTACTCCACTTGGCCCATGATGACCCTTAACGATAGCGACGAGCGAGACTATTTGTACGGTGACAAGTTTATCGGTCAACACCGTATTTATTTCTTAAACTACATTATATGTCAAAGATATTACTTCCTGTTTAAATATCAGTAACCTGAGGTTGCCGTGGTTTCTTCCAAAACATATATATATATATATATATATATATATATTTCTTTGTTCTCTCTCTCTCTCTCTATTTTTTTTTTTTTGGAATCCATCTGTTTGGGTAGATTATTTAGTGATAAAAAAGGGACAATACCAAAAGCCTTTAGGAATTTTCGAAGTAATTCGGGCATCATTGATGGATGGCGAAAAGGAGGTGGCCTGCATCCAACATGGGTTGGTGTTTATTTCCTTTAATCAAGGTTTCGAATTTAAGTCTCATGAATAAAAAAAAATCACAATTTGTAAAGTTCTACTTTCCAGTGGACTGACCGTGCTCGAACCTGGATTAGTCATCGTCGATGGACTTTCTAGATACCGGGTGGTATCGAAAAAAATAAAAAGAAAAAAAGAGGAGGATTATCGGCCCGGGCCCGGGCCCAAGCCCATAAAAAAGCCCATAACAAGTCCCGCCATTATTTTCACTTTCCCGCCCCTTCTGAAATAGCAGAACATCACTAGCTTTTCCAACTCTTTGCCATCCATAAACGTGGAAGTGTGATTTCTTCAAGGGGAACGGACCTAGCCGGGAGATGTCGACGTGGCAGCTGCTCTCCGCCGACGGGGACGACTGCCGGTGGGAGCTCTCCGGCGGTCCACCAACAACTCGTCCCGACGATGAAGTAAACGGAGCTCCAGCTGAAGCAGTCTCTCGTCTCCCTTCGATGTCCGATCTCTTGCTTCAAGGTTCTACGCTGATTCAACTCTCTGGTACAACAGCTTTGTTTCGAGTATGGATGGATTCAGAGCTGAGAATTGGTCTTGCGATTGATTTGATAGGGTGTTCGAAGATTGTAGAGAGCAATAGTGGCAGCTCGACCTCTGGGAGCTCGCCGATGTTCCGCACGGGTTTGGGGAAATCGGTGGCTGTGAAGCAGTCTTCCGTAGCCAAAGCCTTGCGTGTTCTTGCGGATGATGATTTGCCTCATACTGGTAGGAATTCGTTTACATTTCTCAATTGCTAACCGAGAAGCTTCAATTTCTGGCAGTATGTGAAGATGATGTTAAGTTAAACCAGTGAAATTCGACATTCCTTCTCTGGGACTTGGATTGATAGTAATGATGTTAATATATTCAATCAACGTGGGGGTTCCTTTTGCTTGATTGCGGGGAAAAATATGCTGTTAGGAAGAAATAGTGAGGTATGTGTTGGCTTGATTTCGCCATGAACCTGCTTTATTATCTTTCCTTGAGCCGGGGATAATCGGAATGAGGAAATTCATGGCTCGTGTTTTAGTTCTTACTGCTTTTATTCTTTGAAGTTCATCAGGCTGCTGGTTATAATTGGGCAGTTCTTTTCCATGCATGGCTCTTTGCTCTGGAGATGGGAGTCAGTGGATGTAAAGGAATACTCTTCCTTCTATAAATTAGTCACGGTTTTAGTTTTACAGTTAGAAAGTTACTTTGCAGGTCAAGTGGATCCCGAAAGTCATACACCTGCCAGTAATTCTCTTTTCCAGACTGGATCAGGCAAAATGGTGAATGTTTCATCGGCAGGTCTAGTCAAGGCCAAGACATTGTTGGGCTTGGGAGAAGATGATGACCACTGTGCTTCTCAAGGCCTTGGGATTTCAAAACCATTCTCCAATAATAATGGATATAGATCTCTAAATTCGTTGCCTAGGGTGAAAGGTGGTGCAAACGTTGCTGATGTGATGGAAGGGGAATCAATTTCAGGTTCTGGATCGACTTGCCAAAGTGGTTCAGCTGAAAATAGGTTGAAGCTCCTAGCTTATCCTAATAGCGTGCAGCCGAAGACGCACGACTTGCCTGCAAAACCAGCTGCAATCAAGTTCCATACAGCTGGTGGAAGATCCCTTTCCATTTCCAGTGATGCACTGAAACGTGCTAGGAGTCTTCTTGGTGACCCCGAGTTAGGGAGTTTCTTGAACGAGGGGAGATTATGCAACGATCCATCAAAGAAAGAAAATGAACCCCCCATTTCCCTTCAGTATCAAGGAACCCCAAACCATAAAGATGCGACAAAGAGTTTTATATCTCCTCTCCTGCGTTTATCTTCTGATGGAGAACGTTCATTAAACTCATCGAAGAAAATAAAAGAGGGAAGTAACTTGATTGCTCAATTCAATGCAGCAGCCAGCGAGTGTCCTTATAGGTTTGGTTCTGATTCAGGTTCTCCCAAGAGGCCCTTGATGGAGAGATCTTATGCACCCGTTGATCCTTCTGTGGTAAAAGATTGTGATTCACGGAGTAATTGTCATGCTAGCCCACGAGGTCAGGTCCTGTTGGATATATCGAACATAACTCGTGTGAATTATTCCAGCAACGAAAATAATGTCTCTGAAAAGAGATTTGGTGGTAATAGTTCTATCTCCCCATTCAAGAGGCCTCGCAGTTCCAAATTTAACACCCCTTTGAAGAGGAATAGCTCACTGGCTCCTAGTGGTAACTTTTTAAGCTACATTTATTTTCTTTTTCTTTTTCTCTTTTTTCACACAATACTATTAGTAGTCTCATATATACATATGTATATATTTTAGAGCAGCCTCATCAAAGTCATCTGTTCAAGCCCCCTCAAAGGGAAGGGTCTCCACTCGGTATCCATTTTTGCTTCCAAGAGTATCCATGAAGGAGTATTTCGGGGGGCCTCCATTAGACATGGTATTTGGACAATGAAAGTTGGTTATTCCATATTTAGTCTTTGATGCTCACTCTTTCATCCATCTCTTTTACCTTTTTCTTTACCAATTAATTGCAGGCTCCCACAAACAGCATAGGAGGTGTCACTTCGGACAATGCTGGAAATTTCATGTTTTCCAATGAATCTGGTTTGAATTGTATCGGGGCAGAATCTTTCTATGACATGTTGATCCAGTCTGGAGCATCTGCAGAACATATTTCTAAAATGTAGATTTCTATATCAGTAATTCCTTTTCTAATCTGAACTTTCTTTTCTTGCTTCCGAAAATATGTTTCAGTTTGACTTATGAGAACTAGGAAAATGAAATATTAGATGTACAAGCTTTATTATCCATGCATGTCCTCGATATTTGGATTTATAAGGTTAGACAATTCGCTATCTGCTGTTCATGATATGCGCTTGAAATGGTTTTACATCAGTACTGCCACTAAGAATTTTTTATTGACCAACCAATAAGTTAATACTTGGATGTGAGATTTCTATATGATATTTGGTTATTCTCTGATTTTTCTTTTCAGCATATTGGTTCTCGACGTGTTTGTCATTTTCTAACTGATTAATTTGTCCACCTTCTATTATTTTGTCAGATGGGTCACCAATCATTATAGGTGGATAGTTTGGAAACTTGCCTGCTATGACAGATGCTATCCAGCCAAAACTGTTCGGAAATTGTTGACTATTTCAAATGTGCTTGAGGAACTGGAGTACAGGTACTTGCACTGAAGTGTTATATCTATCAGTGGTTCCCTTGGCCTACTTGAGAATATTTTGTGATCATTTTGTTTAGATATGAAAGAGAGGTAAACCATGGCCACCGTTCTGCTATCATGAGAATTCTGGAAGGAGTTGCATCACCTTCTTCGCTGCTTGTTTTATGTGTTTCTGCTATATGCTCCAATTGCTACCCAACGACTGAGGGTCCCTCCATGGCATCTGAAGGTGACAAAAACAAAATGAAAGTTGAACTGACTGATGGTTGGTAAGTAATATTAACTTATTTGTTCGCTGTGAAGTTGTTCAGGATTTGATGATAAAGTTTTCAGGTACTCGGTCAATGCAGTTTTGGACATCGTATTATCAAATCATTGTAATTCGGGAAAAGTGTTCGTGGGCCAGAAACTTCAGGTAGTTCATATATTCCTTGTTTTCAATGCTTTCTGATCTGGAGAATAGTCATAGCTTTACTGTTTATATTGTTTTGTGAAGATCTGGGGAGCAACGTTGTGTGGCTGGGCTGCTCCTGTTTCACCCCTAGAGGTTCTTGTTGGCTCTACTTTTTTCAATTTGTTTCGTGCAATTAGTTCCTAGTTGAAAAGTAATACTCCGTACTTGTTTCACTTTCAGGCAACAAAGACAGTTAGTCTATTGTTACATGTGAATGGGACTTATAGAGCTCACTGGGCTGATCGACTAGGATTCTGTAAGCAGAATTTGAGTTTGAGATATGTTGAATTTACACTTTAACTGCTAGCATGACTTGAAATGACATACCACAGGTAAGGGCCGTGGTGCCCCTTTGGCATTTAGATGCATCAAAAGTAATGGCGGTCCAGTGCCTCAGACATTAATTGGAGTAGCACGAGTGTACCCTATTCTCTACAGGGAGAGGTAACTTTCTCTCATCTATGAGATTTTTTTTCTATTGCAAATGCATTAAGATACTTGTTTTTCATGAATGTTTTTATTCCCAGGTTAAGTGGCAGGGGCTCCATCATTAGATCAGAACGGATGGAGATGAAAACTAGGCAGATGCATAACCAGAGGTGAGGTCCTGCCCCAGATGGAATTTTAGCTGGTGCTGGAGTGCTGAATTCTGTTTAATCTCATCACATATGCATCAAATATCAAAAGCTTAGTTTCTTCTGTGTGTGATCTTTATTTATCTAAATGCAGGCGTTCAACAATTATAGATGGTGTTATTTCTGAAATCCAAAGAGCCAAAGACATCCATCTCTATAACGACAGTGACAGCGAGGAAGGAGCAAAAATATCAAAAATACTCGAAACAGCTGCAGAGCCTGAACTACTAATGGCAGAGATGAGTCCTGACCAATTGAATGCTTTTGCCACTTTTCGTTCGAAGATAGAGGTCAGTCTCAGATGCTACTTGGACTACCTAAAATTGTTTTTGCAAAAATACTAACCATGGCAGGTTTGAAATTAGGCGACCAGGCAATCAGACACTGCAAAACTAATCGAGAAAGCTCTGCAAGATGCTGGCTTGAGTGAGAGAGAAGTTACTCCATTTATGAGGGTGAAGGTGGTTGGTTTAAGAAGCAAAAACTGTGGAAGAAACAGCGGTCCTGAAGAAGGATTGATAACAATCTGGAACCCAACTGAAAGGCAGGTATATGAGAATGAGATGTGATTTTGGATTGAGCCCCCTGCAAGACATTGACTTCATCATTTGTAGATGATCAGTCCTTTACTCTTGTCATGGAGGTTGTTCTCCACCAGTAATGGTTTATTTAACTCTTTGACTTGAAAATAGAAAGATGAATATGATTTTCGATATATTCTCAAGTTGATCCTTGAACTACTTTTGCAGCAACATGATCTGGTGGAGGGACAGGCATATGTTTTTTCAAGGCTGAATCCAATAAACTCTCCTTCAGATACCCTTTATCTACAGTGTAGAGGATCCACTACAAAATGGAGGCCTCTGACTTCACAAGAGATGAAAAATTTCAGGTAAACTTGTAATGTAAGCTCTTGTTCTACTCTTTATCATTCATGTCTCCAATCCAAATTTATCCGTCTTGAGTTCTATGAAAACAAAATGCAGGCCATTCTTCAAACCTCGTGAAGCCATCTCTCTGTCTAGATTGGGTGAAATTTCCCTTTCCAGGTTTTGCTTAGCTTCTGATGATAATCCTTTTTGTCAATTTATTTTGTTGGTATTAAATTTACATTTTAACTCAGCTCCTTGAAATTCTCCAGTGAGTTTGATATTGCTGGATATGTTGTCTACGTTGGGGAAGTCTTCACAGATGCTCAGCAAAGAAGGCAGTGGGTGTTCGTTACAGATGGCTCCATAGCTGATTTTTATACAGAAGAATCATCAAATTCATTACTTGCCATCTGTTTCTGCTCGCCGTACATTGATGACTTGTCCTTCGCTCCAATTAACTCTAACCTTGTTGGGTCTACTGTAAGTGTCATCCTGTTATATGATGACTCGATATATGGTTTTAATTTCGGTTTCACGGTGCAGTCTTGAGTGGAAAGACAAGCAATCCAAGTGAGACGAATCATTTACATAGAGTAGCATTGAGTGGTTAATATTTGGTTAGAGATGCGATTCGTTAAACTTTGCATATTTGCTGCAGTTATTTCTGATTCCAAAGACCAAGTTCTAGCCTTTCAAATTTGCTGCTGTTTGCTTCATTGTTGTTCCAGGTTGGCTTCTGTAATCTGATTAAGAGAGCAAAGGACCACTTAAATCACCTCTGGGTAGCGGAAGCGAGGGAAAACTCAACCTATTTTCTCAGTTTCGATTCACCACATTGTTCTCATCTTAAAGATGCCGCCCTCTCGACTCAAGGATGGGCAAAGACCTCTGAATCGGTAATAATGCACTCCATTGATCGGATAGTTGCAGTTTGTTTCGGTTTCTTCTGTTAAGGTGATTTCTACCTAGTAAGGGTTCTCTGTCGCTTGCGTTCAGGCCATCAACACACTAAAGGAGGGGGTTTCATTTATTATTGGCAACTGGAAAGGCTGAGGTGGTAAAGAAGTCAATATCATATCGGACATGGTATGTGTACGAGGGCCGTTATGTGCTTTATTTGAGAAACAGCTCGCAATATTTCTTGGCAGAACATTCACGCTTGTTGTGTCCGAGTGCTATTGTCTTGCTTCGGGATTAATTTCTTTTTATTTCAATGCTCTTTATGGGGCTTTATCACAAACTTAGCTAAGTGTTCATGCAGGTACTCTTTGCACTTACTAGTAACGACCATGGCATCGGTTGCCGGTCCCAAAAGATAAACACCTGGTGTGCTGCTGAAGCTCTATCCCTAAGAGGACACAGAAGCGTGTTCAGAGCCTGTACCATATTCTTTTCTCTCCATCGGCCGATTATACGTGCATTATGATGCTCGCGACCAGGTTTACAGTCGGTCACTTTCACATTCCATTTGTCATCTAGCTGATGTGGCCTTTGTAAATAAACATTTGAAGAGGTCATTGATTTCCTCAAATTCGCGGAGGATATCTGCTTCCTTCTAAAGAAATGGAAAAAGGTGAAATTTCAATCCGACCTACGTTGGTTCTTGAAAGATCTGATCTCTATAGTTTCCGGTGGGAATTTGTGAAGGAAAAGGACTTATGCTATCGTGAAAATTTGGGTGGAAATTTCTGTGATTTCCAATCGATGAAAGAATTGAGAGTCAGACTCTATCTTGTGGCTTATATATAAACGCATGCTGGGTTTTTCCTCTTGCAGTGGATCGTTGCGATTGTGATTAGTCTCGGCGAAAGAAGAATTATTTGTTGGTTATCAACCATTAATAGTTTGAGTCGGGAAAGGTCACGCAAAAGTAAAGGTCCAAAGTGGAATCTCGCTCTCTTTCACGAATTACCGATTTTGGCAAAACGGAAACGGAAATGGTACGGATGTGAGGCGGCGGGCTGTACGGCCGGCAACAACATTCCCGACAGGTACTCTGTTCTGTTATGAAAACAGCATCGCAGGAAAAATCGAGAAGTAATTAATTACCATAAAATGGATTATCAAACTCTACTCGAATAGGTTGCCCCAAAAAGGGAAAAAACAGAAAAAGAAAGCCCAAATGGAATACTATAGTCGATCGTGGTATCGGATTGTAATCAGGGCAGTCGTAATTGGCGGAACTTAAATATATTGGACATTGGTTCAATTTTACCAAACTGTGATGGACTCGTGCATAAGATATAGGAAACAGTCTTGAAGATAGTTTTCGTGGATTACATTACCGGAAACGCGATGGTTATTTAGAGCATTTGCCAAGAACTCTGACTGTGTCGAATTAATAGTTTCAGAGCTGATTTTATCGTTTACGTTTGATTCTTTTTTGTTACGATACCTTTATAGACAGGGAAACAAATCGTACAAACATATCATAATGATTGGAGAATTTTTTTTTTTTAAAAAGCCTTCACGATAGTACCATAATATTCCTTTTTTTTTTTTGGGTTTCAAATATCCCAACTCTATAAATGGAAACCGTCTCAATGATCATCGAGTGGAAAAGCCATTACAAAGACAAATTAGAAGAATACTAATTAATATATTATATGGGGGTGGAAAATAAGAGTGCCGTGTTAAGAGGCTGCATCAAGGCTACTAGGGGTCCTTGGCTCGTGCGCAGGACCGACAAAGGTGGGCGAGTCGCGACAAGGTTACGGTTCCCTTCGGAAAGAGAGAGACTGAACAACAAGCAGAGGGAGAAGAAGAGGCGGGACATGGCTAGGAAGATCTTCACAGGGCTCCGAGCTCACAGGAATTACGGCTTGCCGCTACATGCCGATAACAACGACCTACTGATGGCTCTGTGCAAGGAGGCGGGCTGGCACGTCGAAGAAGACGGGACCATCTTTAGGAAGGTATGCACCTAACATTTTCCCCTCGTAGTGGTCCTAATCAGATTGTGTACATTCAGAAATTAGGACACAAGTTGTCTCCTAGTAGAAGAATTATTCTGACAAAGACGATATGTATGTTTATAGTCTCATAGCCGAGAGAGTATGTTTATTGCATACTTCAAACATATTTGGTAGGTTCGGTCGGAAACACCAACATCGAGCTCTTGTGCCACTTCATCGGAAAATCTCGACCACTGTAATTGTGTTGAATACGGGCACACGACACCAGCAGCAGGAGTCTTTTCATCAAAAACTGCGTCTTCATCATCAATAGACAGCAAGCGTGATGAAGATGTGGATCTTACGCTGTCGCTGTGAAGTATGAGGCAAAATGGAGATGGTTAAATATACGGTCAGAAGCTTGTAGTTGTTCATTATGGCTAATGCAATGCCACTCATTCATTCCAGAACGAAACGATATTAATTCGAGAATACCAATAGAATTTTCTCTCTAATAAAGTAATGCTTTCGTATGACCTTATAGTTGCTAAATATACCAGCCGCTGTCGGCGCTTTGTTTCTATCACGAAACATCTAATTTTCTTAGCATGGATTGTGCACATTGGGATGAATAATGTTGAAAATCTGCGGAATTTAATTGAACACGTACGTAAAAAATCTTGATCTCTTGAATATTATTGAACTTATTGAATGAATTGAACATCCAGTAATCACTTTGGGCAAACCAACATTGGACACTGAGTCCTGACTCCATGATTCTTCAACTCTGCTCTCTAACTTGGGCACACAATTCCTGAAGATGTGAGCATAGAGCAGCTCGCTCCACACGTCCGGCACTCCCAGGAGGCACTAGTGGTAGCAGTCGGCGTGGCTCGTCGGGTTCGCCGCCACGCCGGGTTCGCCAGTTGCCTCTCCCTCAGTAGGCCGACAACAATGACCTACTGTGATGGCTCTATGCAAACCTGCAAGGAGGCAGGTTGGCACGTCGAAAGAAGATTGAAACCATCTTTAGGAAGGTATAATACATTATTTAACATTTCCTCTCGTGGCTGTCCCAATCAAATCGTGTATTCAGAAACCAAACCATAATTTTTTATCCTTATACAAAAAGTATTTGGTAGATTATAGTCCGAACGACACATCAACGCAATGTTAATTTATTTTGACGCAGACATATATGCTTATATATTCATAGCTGCAGAGTACGTTAAATGATTGATTGTGACCCTTCAAATATATATAGATAGGTTATGTTCGATGCACACGAAGACAAGACCTTTTGGTTCCAGGTGACGCATTATACCACTATATTAAGACCCCTTCCTCTTATAGCATAGATTTTAGATGTGCAAATGTAACAAATAATGTTGAAAATTTGTCAAATTTATTTGAACACGTAAAAAATCTCGATCTTTGAGCTTATTGTACAAATTGAACATCCAATATTCCGAAATACTTTAGATGCCCCGGTTTATACGTTTTCCTCTAATTTGGGTACCCAATTCTTGAAGATGTGAGCATAGAGCAGCTCATTCCACACATCCGGCACGCCTGGGAGGCACCAGTGGTAGCAGTCCGCATAGCTCATCGGGTTCGCCAATTGCTCCTCCTTCAGTGGCACCCACTGCTTTCGATAAATCGTCGGGTGGGCCTCTTTCCGGTACTCCGAGAGTTGAGTGATGTTCAGGATCTTTACGGTCACGCCCCGTGCTCTCAGATCATCGATGACTGTCTCCACCACCCGCATCATAGCTTGATCGGACCCGCTTCCCCAGTAATCCTCCTTAGTGATCGGCTGCGTTTCTTGGTAGCAGTTTTTCCCGGCAACCCCTCCCCATTCCTCTGCCCTGAAAATAGTAATTCATTTAGATGACTTTAGTGAAGTGCTTGATTTCAAAGAGACATTGACTGAAGTGAAAAAATATGTACCAATTTACCAATAAAAAAAGAAAAAGAAAACAATATGTACCGATAATGAGTTGGTGACATGCTAACAAAGAACAATTCGGTCTTTGATCGGTTCACATGAATTTCCATCCACTGCGACCACGTATTCAAAGCCATCTCGTAGGCACGGAGCTTCTTCACCTCCTTGTAAATCCCGCTGGGACTCTCAAACGATCCCCACCTTTTACATCGCCGCAAGAACCCAAACCGAAAAGATAAATCGGGGCAGACTTATTTACCAGTAGATAAGAAGTAACCAAATTTGATTATAAGCAGTCGGTTGCTTGACATGATGAGTGTTTGGCTCTTACAGAACTTTCACGTTGGACCACCTCCACCAGAGGTAGGTGTCGAAGACAAGGATATCGGCGTCAGACCAATGCCGGGCATGCTTCTTGATTGCCTGAATCCGCACTGTTCGGTCGGGATCGGGTTTCCTGGGATCGTCACAATTCGATTCCACCAGCAGTGGCGCCCAGTAGAACTCTATGGACGCATTATACTCCTAATTGTTTGTTCATTTATCGATGGAATCAGTTGAGATGCTGAAACTAATCACCGTACAGACACTTGAGAGAGGTCGATACGACCAAATATTGCCAACAGAAACTTTATTATGAATCCTGTATCTTGACAAGCCTACTTACCTTGGCCTTGAAAACCATGACGGAGGATTTGCCAGGGGAGGACAACAAATTGACAGAATTGGAAGGGATGGCCGATTCGACCAAGCACACCATCGAAACCCATTGGCCTCTATTGAGAGAGTCGCCAACGAACACGATCCTCTTATTCCTCAACCTCTCCAGCATTGCTGTTGCATTGAACCTACCCTTCCGTTTTAAAATTAATGAATCCGATCTCTTTACGTATAAACAATTAGACATTAGCGAATATCATCATCTTCTATGATGCGGTGTAGATAAGGAATTTCCGGAGTTGAGAGAAAGATATACATGTATTATGTACCTAGGGAGATCACAATCATGGGGCTGCCACCTCCAGTTCTGATACCCGAGGTCCTCCCTCCCGTACTTCTCGCACGCAAAATCATCGGACAAGAACTTGCATTCCAACCCCTTGTATAAAGGATACGACATGTTGTCGTAAACCCACCTGCCTGAGAAAAGGTTGCACTCCCCCTCCCGTCGCCCCGCCTTTCCCATGCCGCTGACACCACCCTCCTCCTCAGAGGGTGGCGGTTCTGCGTCCCTCGCAAGGTATATAATGGTCAGCGTGATGGCTGCAATTACGAGAGCCATCAGGAGGTCGAAACGCCCCCTTAGCGAACCCCACGGGGTGGCTCTCCCTTGTAGGTTCGCCATTCAAGTCTCCTCCTGTTTCTCCTGCTATTCTAATTCTTCCTCGGATGTTTTTGTCTGTCTTCGTTCCATAAGTGTATATATGTGTACTACTAAGGTTCTGGGGAAGTTCAGCTGTTTGGTCCCACATCCATAAGTCTGTCCCGGGTGGGTTTAGCCCAACATTTTCTTTTTTCCCCTTGATTTGCAGCACGGGGCATATATCCAAAAACTAAACAATCCCCAACTAATTCAGATTCGAGCCCCATCGACCAGTAAGAGGTAAAATTCTCCTAATTGTAGATCTCCTTCGTCTTCAAGATTCGAATTGGAGAAGTTACTTAATAAGAAGAATTATGGAACGATATTGTCCCATGTTGGTAATGGTAGCTCAACAATTTCTTTTACCACTTCTACACTTGACTTGAGACTTATAATTTGCACATTTCAGTTTTTTCTTTTTTATTTTTTTTTGCTGTAATAGCGGTGTCCGGATTTCACTTAAATAATTCTTGCTGTCCCTACGTATATCTGCTAACGCACAAGATAAAGTAAATCGGCACGCATTCGGCTGTGCAGGGTAGCCCCATAGGGATTCAAACTTGGGATCGCGATGGATACATGCGCTTTTCTTAACCACTAGGCCAATCTACTTGAATTATTTTTTTTAAAGAAGTTTTTAGTCTCATCTATATGTCACCTATTCATCTTTCTTCAACTAATTAATACAATGACTTCTCTTCACTGATGGAGCCCGTATATGTAAATACCAAATTCGAGAGTGAATTTTTTTTTTTTTACAATGGAGACTCAAGGTTCTAATAAAAATCATAATATCTAATAAATGAGTCATAGTCATCTTGAGAATTTTACAGGTTTACAGAAGATGATTACTCTTTGATTTGAAACAAATTAAAGTTTTAAGAAATTGACTAAGCTTAGCCAAGAGGTGCTGAATTTGCTGATGCTCATCGCTAGAGAGACTAGAAAGCTCGATCAAGGCTAATACGTGATGTTATGGTACAGTAAAAGCTCAATTGGCACCCACGAAATTGACTCTGGGCTCCACGTGACATTTTCCGAACGATAAAATGGCTATGCTACTTGACGACTGCGAGATACACCGAATATCATCCGAGGAATATATTCTGGTTCAGGTATCCGGACAAGCATATGATATGTACATACCTTGGCCTTGAAAACCATGAGGGAGCCATTGTGGTGGAAGGACAAGGACTTGAGAGAATCGGAAGGGATGGCCGCTTCTACCAAGCAAACTATTGAAACCCATTGGCCTCTCTGAATAGAGTCACCTACGAACACCATTCCCTTGTTCCTCAACCTCTCCAGCAGTGCTGTGGCATTGAACCTACCCTTCAATTTTAACATTAAAACAAACCCAAAGAAACCCAAAAGAGCACCCACATAAATGAGGGCGGCGACCAGGAGAGCCATTAGGGAGTAGAAACTCCGCCTTATCGACCCCCTCAGCGCGACTCCTCTTTGTAGCGTCGACAGTGGCTTATCCTCCATTTGAGTCAATCTCGTCCTTCTCTTCTTCTTCTTCTTCGGATGTTGTTGTCTGTCTTCGGTCTTTAAGTTTGTGCTTCTATTGGTCCGGCGAAGTCCAGGTAGTCCATCACACATCCATGTAAGTCTGCACCCTGCGGGTTTGGCTCGACACCTGAGGCTGTGATTTATAGTTCTGAGGAGTTGTGTTCGATCAATAAATCTAGTAGATTAACAATAGCCTTTATGGAATATGCACATTTATACATCCGAAACATGTGTGTACTTTTGTGAGTAAAGCATCAGGTTCGGCCGGTTGGTTAAAACGGCATGAATTCCTTAATGAGAATCCAAATACGAATTACCATAAAATCATACGAAAAAATGCTCCCTATTGAGCCACCAACACTGACTCTGTGGACCAGGATTTATCTATCCTAAGAAAGAAATTGCATGCAAATATCAGTCTTGTAGTATCAACTTCAACATCCAATCACTACGTCAGCACGCCCTCACACTCGGTCACCCTTCGGCCAGATCTTGGTAGGGAGCACCCTTTGGGCCCCCCTCCCACCCGGCAAGGTCACCGGCGGCGTCAGCGCCTCCCAGCCACCCCCTCTTCTGGTGAGGTCGGCAGTCGACCTGACGTGCCAGCTACCTCTTCCCAAGGGTTGGGGGGCTGGCGACCCTCGGCAAATGCCCAGCCCAACAAGGGCTGGGTTTTCCTTTTTTTTTTTTAATATTTATTTTACTATTTATTTTTTAAATGCCACGTATTAAAGAAGAGCACATCAGCAAAACCATAATGATTACGGAACGAATCACAAGTGTTGTATTTAACAAAGAGACTAATGTGATATTTTTAGAACTTAAGTTTAGCATTTTACATAGTTTTAGGATTTTCGCTATAATTTTACCCAAATAATTTAGTTGATTTTGCCTTTTCTACTTTATTTTTCTTTCTAGAAAATGTATCTGAACATATTTTTCCCCTTAAAGTCAATGATATTTAAGTTCTGAAAATTATACTTGATCATATAAATGACTTGCTGTAAAGTAAACAAATCGACGTTGAAGAAAGAAATTTCTCCTCAAGTTTTCATGGTCACAGTGACGAAGATTGTGTAAGGGTAAGTTTTAAAACTTACATAGTTCTGAAATCGCCGCTTCTGTAATGTTGAGTTTTAAATATTGTTTGAAATTGGAATTTTCGATCGATAGGTAACGAAGAATATCTTCTAGCGCAAAAATTAAGCATATAACTGGGTCAAAATAACACAATTTGGACAAAGCTTTACGCTTTAAACTTGCGTGAGGACCCTCAACAGAAAACACATCGCATTGCAATTTGCATTTGTATTGTAATTAGATAAAAACTCGCATATTACATGGACGATTACTAAGGAATTTAACATAGAAATCTTGAAATATGAAAATCTATTAGTATTGTTAATTAAAACTGGAATAAATATTTTATTAAAATAATCAATATCGAAAAAATTAATTTGAAAAAGAAATTACATTAAAAAATTCATTCTCCAAATTGAAATTCAACTAAAGAATAATAATAAATAAATAAAACTACTGCAAGCTAATGAACAAAAAATTTCTATTAAATTATGAAATAAAAAAGAAATATTTAAGGTATATAAATTAGAATAGTCTTACCGTTACAGAAGCAGCGTCCATAATATAACTCGAATAGAGGTTCTGTCAAAACGATCAATATCGAAACAATCAATCTCGATTAAAGTTCATTCAACAAATCACAGTTCAATCAAGAAAATTGATATTTTGGAGAAGATTATTAAAACAATCAAAATATCATAGCAATTAGTTTGAAATTTGTATTAAAAAATTCTTCTTATGAATCAAAATCCCACCATGAAAAAGAACAATTTGGGAAAGAAAGTAAAAAAGAGATTTGGAATTATATATAGAATATTGTTCTCCTTTAACCGATATTCGGTTTGGCAGAGGACTATATATATATATATATATATATACAAAGGTTGAATTTGTCAGAAACAACAATTATATATTTATCTATATATGCTAACCATCATAATCTACGTATATTTAATTGGAGCGGCAACTATATATATATATATATATATATGCCATCTATATATATTTTATTACGGTAACTATATTTTTTATATTATTTATATAGCAATGCAAATTATTGTAATGCTCTTATTGAGTTATATTCTATTATAATCTAAATATTGAGAGATGTATATGTATAATATATATGTTCTATTGCATATTTTGTTTAATTGAGTATACTTATGTGTGCCTTATGTCATATTTTATTTCCTTATATGTATTTGGTTGTGCCTTATATATAAAATTTATATATTTACTACATAATTAATTAATTAATTAAATTTCCTTAATAGAAATATAAAATTTCCTTATTGTAAGTGATTTCATTCTTCATAAGAATATAATAATTTCTTTAATGTAAATCGATAACATAGCAATGTGAGAGAGTTTTTTATTTTTGATGATGTGGTGGCGTGAGAATTCAACTTAGTCTTAGTTTTCATATATATATATATATATATATAAGAATTTTTATAATGTGCACCGCTTGTGGAAACCAATTTCCACAAACGGTTTCTATAATTACGACATGTATCCTTTTTCATCCCAAGAACTAACACCATTAGTTTTCAAGTTAATTTTATCTTTATAATTAAAATTATAAAGTTACCTTAAATTAAATATTGAGTTTCTATAATAATTACAACTTATTGAGAGAAATAACCCTAAGCAATATGGAAAAATTATGCAAAACTATCAGTACGTTCTCTCTCCTTTTCTACAAGATTCTTTGACCTTCATGGATAGCAAAAGACCTAATAAGGGGCTCACTACTCTTCTGACAATGGTGAAAGATTGATGTACACAAGTTACAAAATTTACTCTTTTTTATTCATTGTTTTTATTTAATTTTTCTTAATACTTGAATTATATATGATCTTTCGAGAAATCATCCATTATATCTATATTTGATTTCATTAAAGATTTTAGATTCTTCTCTAAAATTTTCTCTTCTTACACAACCTTATAAATCACTTGCAACTTGGAGATGTTAAAGTAAAATTATGTTATATCACTTTGTGACTACCATCATCTATCTACTTAGAAATCATTAACATCGCATTACCATAGTACATATTATTATTCGATACATCATCTTCAAGTATTTCATCATTATTAATGGAATCCCCATTGATCCCATCAACATGAATTTTTGTTAACTTCTTCAATTGAAAATTCATGGACCTTGGAGAATATTGGAGAAGAAGATAAGGAATGTATAAAGAAGTCTAGAAATTTTGTAGATTTTACGCATTGTTTGCAATCGTTTCTCATTTAAATTGTAATTATTATAGAAAGTCAATGCTCTATGTATGGTAAATTTTAAAGTTTAATTATAAAGATAAGATTAATTTAAAAATTAATGGTGCTACTGCTAGTTCTTGGAATGGAAAATGATGCATGTCTCAATTATAGACGCCACTTCTGAAAAATTGATTTTTACTAGCGGTGCATGGTATAAAAATCCTATATATAAATGTAGATTTGCAATCAAAGTAAGAAAAAAATTATAGATTGAATGGAGTTCGACAGTCGACCATCGATCGTATTGCATCAATTGGCGGTTGTAATTACCTCGTACGTCTTTGACCACAGATATTGCATCAATTGGCGGTTGTAATTACCTCGTACGTCTTTGACCACAGATATTGCATCGCAATTGGCTGTCCCAGTCAATAATTGGCGGAGTAAACCCTGATATATCCGAAAACCCAATTGAAATCCGATTAATCCAGTTAAATTCAATTAGTCCACTAAGGGATAAAATTCTTTTAGTGTGAATTTTCTGCATTCACAAGTACTCGAACCCGAAATTTTACTTAAGCAAAACAAACGTCGAACCGCTTGAATCAACCGACGTTGATCCCGGTCAATAATTGTGTATTCAGATATTGGAACATATATAATTTTCCATAAAATGCTAGTTATTTTGACCAAAGATATGTTTATATTTGTAGCTTTTGTCGCCATCCTTCAAAACCTTTTGGTAGGTTCAGTTGGAAATTAATTAAGACCAACGTCACGTCAAGCTCTTGTATGACTTCGATCATGAGAAAATCGCGATTATTTTTATTTTGTCGATTGTATACGTCAATGTGATGCCTAATTAATCTTAGAATTGAAAACCATGTTAATCTTTGAGTTCACTGAAAAATATTAAGTATGATAAGATAAGCAGTTAGAAACATTAACTTGTATTTATTCCTATAGCTATAATACATACAATGCCATATATTTAGAATTGAAAACCATGTTGATTTTTGTGTTCTAATAGAATCTCGTTTGATAATATTTAGTGCTTTCTTATGGCGTAGTCGTTAAATACCAGTCCTCATGATGTAGTGTGATAGAGGAGATGAGAATTAAGATTATGAAATTCGGTTCGAGTGAATAGATAGAGAGGATTATGACAAAAATAAGAAATCACCCTTCTTATACAGAGAACCAGATGTTCCACCCAACAAATATTAAAATTTATTTATTAAAAAACAAATATTTAAAGTTCACTGAAAGAGCAAATATTCAAATAACATATATTAATACAAAAACTAAAATTTAAAGAAAAAATTTAACTTCACAAAAAGGAAGAAGGCGAACCTGGTTCAAGCTTCGGCGAACAAGTGGCTCCCGAGCCTCTTGGGGCTTGGTCCCAAGGTTGGGTTCGCCCTTGGCTTGTGAACGTAGCCCTGGGGCCCACACGAGCCCTTTGTGCGAACAAAGGGCTTGGCTCGGGACCCACAACTTTGTGGGTCTTCAAGGAACCTCGGCTGAGATGTTGGTCATTGGGGTCAAATCCGGCTAATTCAAAGCTGGATTTGGCTTCCCGACCTCGATTCCGGTCGAATATAATCAATGTCCTTGGAGGTGGAGGGGTGGCAGGGGGGCAATGGACAATTTGAAAAATTAATGAATACGTAAGGGCATATGAATTTGAAAATTAATGAATTCGAAGCTGGATTCGGTCTTCGAATGGTTCACATGAATTTCCAACCACTGGGACCACGTAGTCAGAGCCATTTCGTAGGCAAGGAGCATCTTCACGTCCTTGTAAATCCCGTCAGGACTCTCGAATGATCCCCACCTATAACATCACCGCCAAGAACCCGAACCCTGAAGATAAGTCGGGGCGCAAACTTATTCACCAATGGATCATCTCTGTAGTAACCATATTAATGAATCAGCAGTTAGATGGATGCTTGACTTGATGACTGTGTGGCTCTTACAGGACTTTGATTTCGATATATCTTGTCCACCAGAGGTAGGTGTCGAAGACGAGGATGTCTGCATCGGACCAATGTCGGGCATGGTTCTCAATTGCCTGCACCCGAACTATTCGGTTGCTCAAATTGTGGTGAACGGGATCATTGGAGTTCGATTCCACCAGTAGGGGAGCCCAGTACGACTCTATGGATGCGTTATATTCCTGCCAATCATTCATTTACTGGTGGAATCATAATCACTAGACAGTGGCCAATTAGTTTGAAAGGTTTACACAAAATGATCGACATTCGAAACAAACTACAAGAAATTTACGAAGCTTTAGCTGAGATGCTGCTGCTAACTGCTAGAGAGACTGGGAATGCTTGATCAAAAGACTAATGCGTGAGATGTTACCATAAAAATCCAATCGACGCCCACAAAAGTGACTCGGGGGCTCCACGTGATATTTTTCGGGGGAAGTTCTGGCGTTTGGTGAGAACCATAAGTCTGCTCCTCGTGGGTATAGCTCGACATTTTTCTTTTTAATAATTTTAATGTGTCCCTTATTCATTTTTCTAATTGAACAAATGGCTTCTCTTCGTGGATGGAACCCGAGCATAGCGATCACGAGCAGGAAATGAATGAACATGCCAAATTTGAGGACCAGGAATTCATAAAAACCTTAGTATGGAAAGCCGATAACGGAGCTGACCCATATCATGAATAAATCGAAAGGACAAGTATGAATACGTTGCTCCTATAAAAATGTGTCACTCATACCGTTCCTTGTTGCAACTCACGTCATGCCATTTCCGTAGTTTTCATGGATAGTTATATGTTTACAGAATTTACATAATTTATTCAAGGAGTTTAAAATACCTCTAGATTAGCTGGTGAGGATTCGTGCAATTGCACTGTAGCCATTTTTCAAAGAGTTTAAAAAACGGGAAATTCACCTCACTAGGCAGTTTGATCTGATCCGCGGACTCCGGTAACGGAAGTGATTTTTTTTAATTATTGGGTGAAACACGTTGTGATTATTTTTCAATTAAAGAAAATATATGATATAGGAGCTCCTGCAATTAAGTCACGATTACATTTTTCTAGGTCTCGTAATCAGAAATCAAATTAATTTGGAGTGGATTAAACATTTAAAAGGGCAAATTATTAGGGAGAGTTGATTAATCTTTAAATATTGAAAAAGATTATAATGCAGTACCAACATGGATTGGTTCAAGTGATTAGGCGCTTGCTCCTCTTAATCAAGAAAATCAACGCTGGGAAAACTTTATCCCTTATTGGGCCGATTAGGCTCGACTGGATTAGTCAAGGTACAATTGGATATAGTGTTGTGACATATATGTTTGTTTTAGAAACAAGAAGTATTGTATTCGATTTCCATGAGTGAGATTACTCGTATCTCTTAACTTATTATTTTTATTTTCAATAATAGGCTCATAAATCTCCTTTATAATAAAAAAAAAAGTTAAGTACATTTCTGGTGATTAGATCATCATCATATATTAAACAAATTGAAAATTTGGGATGATTTATATGTGCGGCTTTTTTTTGGTAAGAAACGGGGCTATGCCCAGTACAAAAAGGAAAAATAAACTACGAGCTAAGAAGGCGGGGTAAAGAAACCCCAATTATATCGTCGAACAATAGCGGTCCAAGACCTACAGAAGGGCTCTGCATAAAATGAACACCTAACGGCTTTTGAAGCACATGTCGAGGCAACCAATCTGCACACGTGTTTCCATCGCGGTATGTGCGACAGTTTGAGTAATCCGAACACTCCAATTCCTTGCCAATAAATCCCAAATGGAGTCCACCAATGAAAGAAGATGCAGCTCTTGATTGATTAATATGTATATTTATTTTGCTCATCTCTTATATATGTATAATTGGAAGGACAAGTACGAATCGATCCTCAAGGAGTTTCAAACATCTCTCTTTGCTCTTTCGTCCAAAAGTCTGATCCGCAGTCTCCGTGAACGGGCAGGTTCTGACTATTTTGCATTGAAGAGAAAATATATATTATAGTTGCAATTGAGTCATCATTACGTTCCTCTAAGTCTCGGAATCAGAAATCAAATTAATATTGCTAAATTAATCTTTAAATAATACATGAGTTTTTTTTTTTGCTGGAATTAATGTATGTGTTTGGTCAACAGTTTCTTCATATACTAAACAAATTGAATTTCTTGATATTAGTAACTGCGTCCCTAGCTTTATGAAAAAGATTTTTTTTTTTTTGGGCCACTCAAACAATTCCTCTTTGTTAATACTCAACCAAAAGCAAAGAAATCAAGAGAAATGGGGGTTCAAGGGCCAAATTAACAGAACACATTTCCCTTTTACAATGACTAGCCGCCCAATCGGCACACTTGTTTTCTTGTCCTGGAATGAATCCAAACTGCAGGTTTTGAATACTGCTCTGCTCTTGGCCTCCTAGAAAAAAGGAGTTTTGAATTCGATTTTTACTGATAAAACTTCCTTCAATCCCTATATTTTCTCTTTCTTTATCTATTCCTTTTTAAATCCATGCAAAAAAATGCTCCCCAGTGAGTCACCAACACGGGCTGTGTGGTTAGATTTATATCCTCAGAAAGAATTGCATGCAAAAATCAGTCTTCTGGTGTCGATTTCAACATCCAATCACTGTGTGAGCACGGCCTTCATACAGGAAAAATATTCAATGAGTGTTACATACACTCTTTTTGATCAATCAAACATGAACTTCTTTCTTGACTGATAGGCCAATTAGAGATCGCCAAGACTTTCCTCATAATGCAATTTGGGCAGTGACTCTGACTTCATTTATTCTCAACTCTGCTCTCTAATTTGGGCACCCAATTCTTGAAGATGTGAGCATAGAGTAGCTCGTTCCACACGTCTGGCACGCCTGGGAGGCACCAGTGCATGCAGTCGGCATAGCTCATCGGGTTTGCCAGTTGCTCCTCCTTCAGCGGCCTATACTGCTTCCGGTGGATCGCCGGGTGGGCCTCTTTCCTGTACTCAGAGAGCTGGGTGATGTTCAGGACCTGTATAGTCACTCCCCGTGCTCTCAGATCATTGATGACCGTCTCTACCACCCGCATCATCGCCAGATTGGACCCGCTTCCCCAGTAATCCTCCTTAGTGATCAGCTCTGTTTCTTGGTAGCAGTTTTGCCCAGTGAACCCTCCCCAGTCCTCTGCCCTGAAAACTTTAGTAATCTCATAATTGAAGTATTTGATTCGAAGAAGATTTGGCTAAATAAATCGAAACGTGACATACCTTTCATGAGTTGGAGACATGGTAACAAAGAACAATTCGGTATTTGATTGATTCACATGAATTTCCAACCATTGGGACCATGTGGTCATACCCATCTCATAGGCACGGGGCATCTTCACTTCTTTGTAAATCGCATCAGGACTCTTGAACGATCCCCACCTGTTACATCACCACAAGAACCCGAAAACAAAAGATAACTCGCCGCAGACACACTCACCGGTTCTGAGTAGTAACTATATATCTATCGCCAGTTAGTTTGCTTGACATGATGAGGGTATGGCTCTTACTTACAGGACTTTCATTTGGGGCCTTCTCCACCAAAGGTAGTTGTCGAACACGAGGATGTCTGCATCGGACCAATGCTGGGCATGTTTCTCGATTGCCTGCACCCGTACTATTGGGTCGGACGCGTTGTGGTTTATGGGATCATCGCAGTTTGATTCCACCAGTAGTGGAGCCCAGTATGACTCTATGGACGCGTTATATTCCTGCCATATGTTCATTTTCAAATCATAATCACATTGATAATTGTAAAGGTTTCAGACGACGATAACTGTATGATGTTACTACAGAAATATCTTCCGGACTGTTATAAAGGCTATGCTGCTCATTGACACGAAATTTTATGATTTCGGTAGGCAGACAGGCGTATGTACGTGTGTACCTTGGCCTTGAAAACGACGCGGGAGGCATTGTGGTAATAGGTCCTGGACTTGAGGGAATCAGAAGGGATGACCGAATCCATCAAGCAGACCATCGAAACCCATTGGCCTCTGATGAGAGAGTCCCCAACGAACACCATCCTCTTATTTCTCAACCTCTCCAGCAATGCTATGGCATTGAACCTACCTTTCAATTATTACATTAAAACAAACCCGAAAATGAAAAAAAGAAAGACCGATGATATAATGTTTTCTTTGTCTACATGTATATTTGAGAAATTATAATCATCCAGGAATTACTTTCATCCAACCGGCTTAGTTCTTTCTACTGCCACATTTTCCGTTTTTGTGAAATCTAAAATTGAATTATATATTTCCGAATCGAAAGAGTTATGTGGATATTACCTAGGGAGATCACAATCATGAGGCTGCCACCTCCAGTTCTGATAGCTAAGGTCCTTCCTCCCGTACTTCTCGCACGTCATTTCAGATATGAACTGGCATTCCTTCTCCTTGTATAAAGGATACGAGACGTTGTCGTAAACCCACCTGCCGGAGAAAAGATCACACTCTCCTTCCTGCCTCGCCCTTCCCACTCTGCCATACTTTGGTGCCACCCTACTGGTCTCGTTCGAGGATGGCATCTCTGCTTTCCTGGGAAGGTATGTAACGGCCAGCATGAGGGCGGTGATTAGAAGAGCCATTAGGGAGTGGAAACTCCATCTTATCGACCCCCACGTTGCGGCCCCCCCTTGTTCTCCCGGAAGCTTCTTCGCCATTTCAGTCTCGTGACTCTCCGCCTCCTCCTCCTCCTCTTCTTCGGATGATGTGATTTTAAGTCTGCTCCGTGTAGGATTAGCTCAACACTTCTCTTTTTACTTCTTCTGCGCGAGAATAACAATCTTGAGCAGGAGATGAACATAAATCTACTGGTCATGCTGATAAGATCAAGCCATGCTTACATTGTTCTAGATCTCGTGATCGGAAAGTAAATTAATATGGAGTCGATTAAACTAAGTATCTTCTTGGTCAATGGATCCTTCTAATATTAAACAAATTTCAATTCTGACATGTTCAATTTATAAATGCGACTTTAGTTGTCTTTCCGAAGTTCAGGTTAGTACTTACTTCAATGTTCTGTGAATAAGTGAAATTTGTATTGCTTAATAGGAAATGCACGCCTAGACAGTTAGTCCGATCTGACTGGATGCACGCAAGGTCATGGATATATGTCCAAGTGAATTGGCAGTCTCCCTTGATTAGAGAGGAGGCGCGAACAATTGAATCTGAGAGTGTAATTTACGATTTAATATATAACCCAGGAGGTTCAAAGGTTTGAAGATGCTGATAATGACAATTGGTACATTGCCTAGATAATTCTGAATGGCCTCGTACGCCAGCACAAACTCCTGGAGCCATTGGCAGTATAAGCTACAATGCATAACCATGATCGAGATGGGGAACTGTGGTCCCAAGTGGCCATGACCTTCTATGTTATTGGCACTGGAAGTGTTCAGTTGATTAGGCCATGACGAGCTCCAGGACCGGGAGTTGTCCTCGATTGATTGGGGGTCTGGGTAACGTGACGGACACCAGCTCCCATTTTCTCAATACTTTTTTCCTAGTTTTGACACTGTTGCCCTTGATTAATCTTATAGTTCAAAGGCATTGTGTTTGGTTTCGAAAACTCTAGTCGGCTAACATTAGTCTTTGCGGAACGTGGAAAGCTCAAGTGTGGTATTAACAGAAGCTTTTAGCCATTAGAGATGCTCCAAACTTGGAAAGAGTAGAATGGTGCAGTGTAATGTTGTTAAAGAAGGTGGGGCCCGGTAAAGATTGCTCCTGGAACTGGAGAAAGATATTTAAGTTGCGACAATGGATCAGACCACTTATTTAACATAAGGTGAGGCCCGGTAAAAATATTAGTTTTTGGCATGACAAATGCCTACCAGTGGGATGCTTAGCCGATTTTTGTAGTTGTGGATCCTTGTGTTTTCCTTCTATAAAAGAGCATGATATGGTCGGCAAAGTTTTGAAAGAGAATGTATGGCATTGGCCTCAAAGTGGTGACCCTCAAGCAGAAGTAAAAAGCTTTGAGGACTTGCTCTACAGACCAAAGACATGGTGATTTGAACAATTGACAAGTCAGGTTCTTTTTCCACATCAAGCTCTTGGCAGTACTTCAGGAGTAAGATGCCAAAAACTATGTGGGGCAAGGCAATCTGGTTCATGGGGCACATCCCAAAAGTATCCTTTATATGCTGGTTGGCAATTTTAAATAGATTATCCACTAAAGAAAGAGCATCAAATTGGGACATGAATGTCTCAAATCTTGACTGTGAGTTCTGTGGGGAAAAGCAAGAATCCCGAGACCATTTATTCTTTACCTATAGGGTCACAAATGATATTTGGACATGCATCTTAAGTAGAGTTGGTCTCTCTCATCAACACTCCAATTGCCAATCTGAATTCCTTTGGGTCTCCTCCTTGAAGGGTAGATCTTTGGACATAACATGCTTGAAGATCCTATGGATATTATGCATATATAAGATCTGCGCTGAGAGAAACAATAAAATTTTCCAACAGAAGGCTATTGATGTTGCTGGGTTGATTCGCCAAGTTTTTGAAGTTCTGAGGATGAAAATATTGTCCATTCCAAATGTTGACCTCAAGATAGGCAATCAAGTTATAGCCAAGTCTCCCGGTTTAAATAAATTTTGCTAGTTCTTTGTATGTAAACTGGTCATTGGATGAGTAGATGTAACCCTTGTACATATTCTTTTTATCAATGAAAGTTGCACCATTTATACAAAAAAAAAAATGTTGTTATAGAAGAGTGATGCAGGATGTCTCTTAGACTCTGCTCTCTAATTTGGGCGCCCGATTCTCGAAGATTTGAGCGTACAGCAGCTCGTTCCACACGTCTGGTACGCCTGGAAGGCACCAGTGGGAACAGTCGGCGTAGCTCCACGGGTTCGCCATTTGCTCGTCATTCCTTGGCCTGTACCACCTCCGGTATATCGATGGGTGGGCCTCTTTCCTGTACTCTGAGAGCTGAGTGATGTTCAGAACGTGTACTATCACGCCCCGTGCTCTCAGATCATTGATGATCGTCTTCACCACCCGCATCATTGCCGGATCAGACCCGCTTCCCCAGTAATCCTTCTCAGTGATAGGCTCTGTTTCTTGGTAGCAGTTTTGCCCAGCAACCCCTCCCCAATCCTCTGCCCTGAGAAAAAGTAATTTGATATGAACAATTTCTGTGAAAGTTTTGATTCCGAGGAACATTGGCTTAAACATCGAAACAATATGTACTTCTCATGAGTTGGAGACATGCTAACAAAGAACAATTCGGTCTTCGATCGGTTCACATGAATTTCCAACCACTTGGACCACGTATCTAGAGCCATCTCGTAGGCACGAGGCATCTTCACGTCCTTGTAAATCCCATCAAGGCTTTCGAACGATCCCCACCTATTACATCATCGCAAGAACCGGAACCCAAGAAAAAAGTAGAAGCAAAGTCATTCACGAGTGAAAGTAGTAAGTAAATGCAACACCGGTAATTTGCTTGACATGATTAGTGTATGTGGATCTCACAGCATTTTCATTTGGGCCTTTCTCCACCAGAGGTAGGTGTTGAAAACAAGGATGTCTGCATTGGACCAATGACGGGAATGTTTCTCAATCGCCTGCACCCGAGCTATTGGGTTGGACGCGTTGTGGTTCATGGGATCATCGCAGTCCGATTCCACCAGCAGGGGAGCCCAGTAGGACTCTATGGATGCATTATATTCCTGTCATTTGTTCATATACCGATGTAATCATAATCACATTTAGAATTGTGCTGTGTTACACAACATGAGAAGTTACTTTCAAAGCCCAATCGGCTCTCACAAAAGTTACCCAGGGCTCGGCATGATGCCTTTTGGGCAGTTAAGGACTATACTACTACTCACTGACAGCAAAGTTTTATGGCTCCGGAAGCCCAATAAACGTATGTAGGTGTGTACCTTGGCCTTGAAAACGTTGAAGGAGGCGTTGCGGTGATAAGTCATGGACTCGAGGGAATCTGAAGGGATGACCGATTCCATCAAGCAGACCATTGAAATCCATTGGCCTCTATTGAGAGAGTCCCCAACGAACACCATCCTCTTATTCCTCAGTCTCTCCAGCAATGCTGTGGCATTGAACCTACCTTTCAATCATCAATTATTCCATTGAAAGAAGCCAAAATAAACCCAAAAGGAAAAAAAAACCAAATAGCTTAAAGTCAAATCCTTAATTGATAGCTTAAAGTTAAATCCTTAATTGAATGGATTATATGTTGCTCCGTTTCCTTTTCTCGGTTGTGCTTTGCTTCCAAGTTCTTCCATATGAAATGTGGTGTTCTCAGTCTATTAACAGATTGATCAGCTTATAGTTGAACTACAACCTCATTTTCCTAAAATAAAAAAAAATAAAATAATAAAAACCTTCTATGTATTATTATCTGGATAACCATCTATTTTGTACGAAGAGACAGCATGAAAATGAGACTTATATATGAAGTGGACACTAAGGATCTTGCCCTTTTCAATTTTATAATTTCGAGAGATAATAATATCCAAGAACTACTTTCATACAAGTTCGATTTTTCGTATTGCCACATTATCCATTTTTCATGAAATTTGAAAATCAAAAGTATCACCACATTATGTTGGTCGAGATAATCGAGGGAAATATGTGAATGTACCTGGGGAGGTCACAATCATGGGGCTGCCATCTCCAGTGCTGATAGCTAAGGTCCTTCCTCCCGAACTTCTCGCACGCCAACTGATCAGACATGAACTTGCACTCCTTCTCCTTGTACAACGGATACGACGCGTTGTCGTACACCCACCTACCGGAGAAGAGATCGCACTCCCCCTTCTGGCCCGCCCTTCCGACACCGCTCTCCTTTGCTGCCACACTAGAGTCATCCTCCTTCAAGGGCGGTGACGCTGCGTCCCTCGCAAGGTATGTAACGGCCAGCACGAGGGCGGGGATTAAGATAACCATTAGGTAGTGGAAACTCCCCCTTATGGAGCCCCAAGCAGTGGATCCCCCTTGTTCCATCTGCAGATCCTTCGCCATTGCAGTCTGCTCCTCCTCCTCCTCTTCTTCTTCTTCTTCTTGATGTCTGTCTTCGTTCTTCAAGTATGAGTTGTTGAGAAGTCAGGTGTTTGGTGACACCTCAGTCTGCTCCGAATGGGGTTTAGTTCAACACCTTTTTGTTCTTTTATTTATTTGCCACTCACTATGTGGACTTTTTCGCATTAATTATAAATGGGTGGATCTCAGAAATGAGGTATACTATAATATAAAATACCCTCGCACAGCAATCAAAATCTTATAAATTCAATTTTTATCATGGGACTTATTGACATTACTTATTAGGTATTCCTTGCTAGGTATTTTATATTCTTACATTAGAGTCATGAACCTCCTTTATAACATTTAAAAATAAATAAATGGTACAGCGAAACATACTTTTCACTCCATATGCGCCTTCAATGCGGTACAGTGAAATCCCGACTAATTCAGGTTGACGTGCTGTGGGGATAAAACTCTCCCAATATGGATTTTTTTTTAATTTACAAAACTGAACACGAGATTTTGCTTAAGGGGAACAATGTCAAACTATTTGAACTAATCCATATTAATTGTTCTATTTTATTTTTACCCATCTTGAAGAGTCTATGCAATAGAAGGCATATATTTCCTTTTGGTCTCTCGTCTCTCCCTTTAAAAATAGCATGACCAAAAATCGGAACATATTGGAGGCGTTTGGTATGGTTCGAGAGTATTGTTAAACTATAAACAAAGTGTATATGAAAGTGAAGATTACAACAAAAATTTAATCATTAAATCAGTTTTTTTTTTCTATATTATAAGCTGAAATATGAAATTGTTGCATTTAGCGAATATATATGGATTACTTAGAGAGTATAAGTGATGATAAAATATATGACTTATTCTTATAAAGATAAGATGTGGGTCTCGCGATTGTAATCTCGATTTAATCCGAGAATTCCATGTGTTTTAAATGTAAAGCTTAATCAACCACAATTGTAAAGTTTTAATTCGAGAAAGAGATTACAAAAGTTATTTTTGCAACCAAACATAGTAAAAATACGTTGAAGTTCGGATTTTCTCCCCCAAAGGACCGCTCCAAATTTTCTTTCCACTCTCCTCTTCTAGTAGGCCATTTCACTAAGAAAGTCTTCCATGCTACAGAGTCATCACATGAATATAAAATCGTCCAATCCGAAGACGGCACCTGTTCAAAATTCAAATGCCTTATCAACAGTACTCGTCAACAGCTTGATGGAATTCCCCATTTCCATAGACAAATAAATAAAGCCGTTCCCTTACAAAAATTTCGAAAGCATCAAGCAACCCGCCTCGATATTTGAAACTAGAACATCATCTTCATCGTCTGTCTCCATGTCTCTGTCTTAATCTCTGTCTTTATCCCTCACTCCATTTCTCTCTGTCCCCTTCTTACTGTGGTCCCGACTCTCTTCCTTCCCTCCCCTTCTTCTTCTTCTCCTCTCCTCCGAGGGAAAGTCATTGAGAGCTCCAACTTGTAGAGTAGAACAACATCGCCATTATTGTGAATTATGTTTTCAACAAGAGGAAAAGGACGGAGGCTCGTAGGATATTGTTTGTTCAGCATCATGGGACCTACTGTATATTGGAAAAGCAATGCTATGGTGATTTTCCTTTCTTTTTTTTTTTTTTTACATATTAGTTCTGGTGTAATTTTTTTCGGCTTCAAAAATTGGGCTCACAGTTAGCATAAAATTATTCCAATTGTGGATTTTCCACACTCGGGATACTCGAATTCCGATCTTTTTTAAGGTGAAATAAGTATTGAACCGTGTGCATCATTCCAAGTTGGTTGTTTTGCGTCTTTTAGATGAATCACCTGTTCATCACTCATGTGGAAGGGGCATTTTAATAATAATGGCACAACTCACCGATTCGAAACCAAAATGTCATGATTCGGTTCTTATCGGCGAAACTTTGGTACCTCATTATTTTACGTTTTATATTCTTATACTTAACTTATGGGTTCTGGAAATCAAGAATAATGATCATGAGAAGGAGGACTAGAAAAAATGATAGTATATAGTAAGAAGATGACCTATTTGAATAAATCCTTATATATGCGCTTATCTCCTAATAGGTTGGAAGGACAAGCACCAGGGCTGTGATCATTTTGCAATAAAAGAAAATATCTATTACAGGGAGCTTCTGCAATCAAGTTTAAGTATTTTTTGGGCAATAATCAAGTTCAAGCTAGGATTACCTTTAATTTTCTGGATCTCGTAATCAGAAATCAAATAAGTGAATTAATTTTGGTCGATAGACCCTTCGTGCACAAAACAAATGGCAACTTTACATGATTTATGCCTGCACGCTATACAATGAGAGACCATGGACACCTTGCAAGCTCATGGGTATATGTTCATGCATTGTTGATGGTTTTCTTTTTATTGAAGGAGGCACAAAAATTCGAATCTAAGAGCTTACTTACGAATTATGATTCTATTGTTATCTACTTTGTTTATCCCACGGCCCCTACCATTACCATCCGTCATTTTAGCCGATGGACTATTCAGCCTCAGCTTAAGCTCGATATACAATATTTAAGCCACTCATCTTTCAAAATAGTTTTTACTTGTTACCAATTCTAATTAAGTTTTTTTCGGTGTTCTGTTCATTTTTCTGGCTTTCCGTTTTTTATTCTTAATTTCATAAAATAAAAAAGAAAGTTGTTGAGAGGGAGAATTCGCCGGCGACTTTGCCTGGGATGGCGGGGGCCTGCATTTAGCCACCCGCTGTCCCTAGTCGACTCCTCTTTCTCTTCGCATTAGAGGAGAGGCCGGTTTTGGTTCACGCAATAATTTCTAAGAAATGAACGAATACACGGGGAAAAAAAAAATCAGTCTTTCTTGTACAATTTGAACATTCAATCACTATGTAAGCACGGCCAGCTTTATACACTTTTTTTTTTTTTTCAGATCAGACACAAACTTGATAGTTACAATTAGGAATCCCCAAAACTTTCTCATCACAAACCGATTCTGGGCACTGAGACAGAGTTCGTCATTCCTCAACTCTGCTCTCTAACTTGGGCACCCAATTCTTGAAGATGTGAGCGTAGAGCAGCTCATTCCACACGTCCGGCACGCCCGGAAGGCACCAGTGGTAGCAGTCGGCGTAGCTCAATGGGTTCGCCAGTTTCTCCTCCTTCAGCGGCTCCCACTGCTTACGGTGGATTGATGGGTGTGCCTCTTTCCGGTACTCCGATAGCTGAGTGATGTTCAGGATCTGCACCGCCACGCCCCGTGATCTTAGATCGTCAATGACCGTCTCCACCACCTTCATCATCGCCAGATCGGACCCGGCTCCCCAGTAATCCTCCCTGGTGATCGGCTGTGTTTCTTGGTAGCAGTTTTGCCCTGCAACCCCTCCCCACTCCTCTGCCCTGAAAATAACAATTTCATCTAATTGATTTGAGCGAAAGATTTGATGTTTTAAAGGACATTGGCAAAGCTATCGAAACATTAATACTTACCTCTCGTGTGTTGGAGACATGCTAACAAAGAACAATTCGGTCTTTGATCGATTCACATGAATTTCCAACCACTGGGACCACGTATTCAGAGCCATTTCATAGGCTCGGGGCATCTTCACGTCCCTGTAAATCCCGTCTGGACTTTCGAATGAACCCCACCTATCACGTCATGATCACAAGATGAGGAGTATAGTGAAATGCAGCATTGGTTAATTAATGGTTGCTTGACAATGTGATGAGTATTAGGCTCTTACAGGACTCTCATTTTGGACCTTCTCCACCAGAGGTAAGTGTCGAACACGAGGATGTCTGCATCAGACCAATGCCGGGCATGCTCCTCAATTGCCTGCACCCGAACTATGCGATCGGGCACGCGGTGGTTCACGGGATCGTCGGAGTTCGATTCCACCAGCAGCGGCGCCCAGTAGTACTCAATGGTCGCGTTGTATTCCTGTCATCCGTTCATTTATCGATGGAAGTCACTATCACGTAGAAAACTGCTCTGATTACCCGTTGAAGTTGAAACGTAGTACAATAAAATGACTAAGCTCCGTCGAGATGGTAAAGTCGCACTCACTAGAGACTATTATACAAGCTCGAGCAGCATCCGCAAAAGTGACCCTGCGGGCTGCACGATACACCTAACATTGCCAAGGAAAATTTTAAGACTCTGGTATCTCGTTAGGCGTACGCGTATGTACCTTGGCCTTGAACACGATGAGGGAGTTGTTGTGGTGGAAGGACATGGTCTTGAGGGAATCAGTAGGAACGGCCGATTCGACCAAGCAGACCATTGAAACCCATTGGCCTCTATTCAAAGAGTCCCCAACGAACACCATCCTCTTATTCCTCAAACTTTCCAGCAGCGCTGTGGCATTGAACCTACCCTTCAATTTTTACATTAAAACAAGCCCAAAAGAGACCACAAAAAAAAAAAAAACCCAAACGGAACTCAAACTTTTATTCAAATGCAATGTTGTATATTCATTTCAATTACTGGTTCTTCAAGATTTACTGGGTATCATGGAACGGGTTGAGAACATTTTACGATCTCATTGGAAAAATCAATATTTTTTTTTTCGGTTATAAAGAAGGCTCATGGACCTTATATAGTGAAATAGAACCTAATAGCTAATAAAGAGACATGTGTAATCTCACTGAGTATCGAACCTATAACCTCTTGATTACCAGATAAGACCATGCCCTACTGCTCTATACCATCTTCTATAAAAAAAAAATCAGTAATTAGAGTTAAAGGGATGCCATAGGAATTGTACAGAAATTCAGTTGTTAGAAATTGGATTAATGGTGGTCCCTAATTAAATTAACTAGACATGTGTATAGTTTTCGGAAATTTTTCGTTTTCCATACGTTTTCTGAATCTCCAGCTGTTTTCTTAGTAGACAGAGCACAAACATGGTACCGGATTTAAATATTTGGAGTGACAATAATCTTAATTAATTATGCATTGGAATCAGATCTTCTCTTCTTCTTTTTTTATATATGAGAAATTTAGCCAAACAAATATTGGAATTTCCTTTGACAATTACTTTTTTCAAGAAATTACAATCTTCCACGAATTACTTTCATCCAATATCGATTTTTTTCTATTGCCGCATTTTCCATTTTCATGAAACAGAAAATTGGTGCTTTCTTCCACCGAAAAGAAAAAATGGATGCTTTCCCTCTATTATGCATATATTATATCCATCACCACGTTGCCAGGTTCATAATCATAATATGAGAGTATATGAATATTTCCATAAACTCGATTGCAGTTGCAGCAGTTGAATCCGCTCTCTCTATTATGTATGTATCGACATTGATTTACTACTTAATATCATCGTTTACTATCGTGGTGGTGAGGTGTGGCCAAGAAATTCTAGAATCGATAGAAGTATGTGAAAGTACCTAGGGAGGTCACAATCATGGGGCTGCCACCTCCAGTGCTGATAGCTAAGGTCCTTCCTCCCGTACTTCTCACACGCCAACTGATCGGACATGAACTTGCACTCCTTCTCCTTGTACAGCGGATACGACACGTTGTCATACACCCACCTGCCGGAGAAGAGATCGCACTCCCCCTTCCGGCCCGCCCTTCCCACGCTGTTGACCCTACCCACCTCCTCTGCTGCCACCCTCGCCTCCTCCTCAGAGGGTGGCGGTTCTGCATCCCTCGCGAGGTATATAATGGCCAGCATGAGGGCAGCAATCAGGAGGGCCATTAGGGAGTGGAAGCTCCCTCTTATCGTCCCCCACGCTGCCGCCCCGCCTTGTACCGTGAGCGGCAGCTTGCTCGCCATTGTTTCTCTTCGGGGCTTCCCGCTCCTCCTCTTCTTCTTCGAATGTTGTTGGCTGTCTTCTATAAGTACGTGTCTTTAAGGTTCGGGGAAGTTCAGACGTTTGGTGACAATTATAACTCTTATCCCGGGTGGATTTAGCTCAACTTCTTCTTGATTTGTTTATTTTATTTATTACATAGCGGGGATTGGGAGTTAGTGAGAGAACAAGTTTGTTTTGGTGGTTTGAGGAAAGCAATTGATGGAGAGAGGCAGACAGATTCGGTTAGTCAATTGTCCCAAAGACGCCGCAGTTTATCTACATAGCAAGTATAGCTATATATATATATATATATAATTATTAACTTTTCATTTTGGCAAATACTTGAAAGCCACACGTTGAGAGTGGTCCTCCCATATTAAGAAAGTAGAATTAAAAAATAAACATATAAGATGATTGAATTCTTCATTTCTTATAATCGGCTCGAATTTTTTTATAAGACATTGTCCAACACACTATAGGCCGAGTGAAAATATTCATTTCTTGCATTATTGATGCGTATGTAAGTCAAACATTTGTCACTTTTGTATTTCGGGCATATTAACCTAATAATTAACATGTAACTCTGGTCCTTTAAAAGAGTTGATAATAGCCAAGGCATATAATGTTGCTTTGAAAGACCAGTGTGTTTATTCTCGAAAATAGCCCGGCCCTCAATAAGTTTCTCTACATGGATAAAGTAAATAATCATTATCAACTTTTAGCTAGCTGTAATTAGCAAAGTAGTAATTCATAGTTGAGGTGCCATTAGATTAGAAGTATGCATCACCGAGCCTGCGGGATATAGATAGCTTTGAGTCGACCTATGATGTTTATTGCATGTTATGTATGTCCATATGATCAAAACAGCTTATAATTCTAAATTTGGTTTGGTTGTCTATTCGTCATTAAACTTAAGGTTCTAATGCGGAAAAAATGCTATTTGATTTAAATGGGTTAATGGTTTTATGAGAAAGGGATAGTGTTGTGGACATTTCAACTTTTTCCAAACAAAAGTTCAAAAATTACTCCCATTCTATCCTTGACTTTTGTAGATAGTGCTAAAACACTAGTACATATGCTTGTGGTCTTTTCTTTTGTCCCTTTTAGATAGCAACAAAAACAAGGAAAATGTTACATTTATAACATATGCTTAGTCAAAAAGATAATCCAACTTTGGTCTATTTAGGGACATTACGAGTCACCTCTTGTTCATGTAAAATGCCAAATTCAAGGACGGGAAATTCATTAAGAATATATACAACCACAGAAAAAATAACAGATGACCCCATGTGAATAATTTTTAAGATTTTCTTTTCACTAGCTAATAATGTCGTGAATGTAATATTGAATCTCGTGAAGATATTGAAGAGACGCATAAGAATACGATCATTATTATGGGAAAATCTCGTGAATATATTGAAAAGTCGCATAAGAATACAATCATTGTGGGAAAAATCATGTTACAGCTAGTAGCTCCAAGTGCCCTCCTCCAGCAACATGGTGCAACTTGCATCTTGCCATTTCTGCAAGCCAACGAATCCGACATGATTCATGAACAATGGTCCCTTTTTAACGGGGGATTTGACATCATATTTGATTGATTAACTGTGGTTGTGACCGATTGATTTATAATTTCGTTTGGAGAGGGTTGGGGACTATTTTCGTAATTAGAGCTGGGACAATATATAGCAACTCCTCAGCTAACCGCACTATTCTTTTTTCTTTTTCTTTTTTGGCTGGGATCACAATAGTCAAATAAAAAAAGAATGGACGAAGTGGGTCATGTGGAGTCGTTGAACTCTCTACATCGAGTTATAAAACTTGTATATATATATATAGCATATCTTTATGTATATATTTGTAAGTTTCGTGTCAGCCTTTGCCTTGAAGGCCCCTCAAGGAGTATCAAACAGTTCTCTGATCTCAGCTTCCTCTCACGTAAGTTTGATCCGGAGTCTACGGAAACGGGCAGGTTGTGACTTGTGATTATTTTTGCAATTTAACAATAAAAATAAGAGCAATTAGTCCCTTTAAAAACGGTTTGACACTTATTTCTCTTAAATAAGATCACATGTTTGAATCCTCTGAATGAAAATAAGCTTCCCCTCACCAAAAAATAAAATAAAATAAAATAATAGCTCCTGCAATAATCAAGTCATGAGATTTTCTTTTCTAGATCAATCTCGTAACCAGAAATCAAAATTAAATATGGGGGCGCCTTAATCTTTTAAATATCATTTTGTCACATAGATTCCTCAAATAATTAAACTGTGAGTCATATTGTAGTTCTCTGACATGATTTATACATGCCATGCTGCTTGAGTTGTCTTCCTGAGGTTTCGGTCAGTATATACAGGTGAATTACAAGCTCATGGATGCAAACGAGCGATCAATTGACATGGTCTCCCTTGATCGGAGGAGGGCTCAAACATTCGAGCCTGAGAGCATGCTTACGATTTTATATTGCTACCTGCTTAATTTCTTCATTATACTGCATAAATCAAGATATTTGTATATGGTACTATTGCATAAATCAAATCCTGAAACGGTGATAAAAAGACCACGTATGACCTAGTACATCATAGATTGCAAGCTTCGACCGATCGATTGTGGCCATGAATTCCTGGATCGAGATATTTCTCTTAGCGAGCTTCAACTTCCGAATTGAAGCCCCTCTTAAGCTTGAGGTAGAAGGATTGCAGCTCATGCAGATCAAGGGCCCTCATCTTAGCCATTGGTCGTGGCAGCATATATAGCTACTGTCCCGAATGGATTAGCTATATCGCTTCCTCCTAAAATATTGAATCAAGCTCAAGCAGAACTATCTCATAATGATCGAATGAAAAAGAAACCATCTAATATTATTTTGCCAGTATACTATAATGTTAGACGACTCGATTGACATCGCCTAATAGGAAATAGAAATAGAAAGATATAAAAGGTTATCGGAAATCTCATGCTTGACCATTAGTTTCAATATCCCGAGGTACCGTGGGTAAACTGACCTGCAACTGACTACGATATTCTCGATATAGTTTATGTTGCTCTAGAGACCGTTGCCCTTGACTGATTCTGATTAAGAAATGTTTAAGCTTCTGCGAGTTTCTATACGTACGTTGATCTTAATAACTTTGTTCCTAACGAGTCAGTGTTCATTAATTAAAGTACTAAACTAAACCCTCATTAATTATGGGTAACGTTTATGGTTCTGAGGCGTTATGTTCGATTGATAAATCTAATAGCTAGCTCGACATTAATTAGAGGGATATATATATATATATATTGATTTATATATATCATATATAAGCATGCACTTTTTGTCATTATAGAAAGTTAATAAATGTGTAAATATAGTAAAAGGAAATATATTGAATTTATTAATTTGTTTGTTATTATAAGAGAAGATGAACGTTCTTCCCAATTTCCATGCACGATACCTGGGTAAGCTAGTTCAGTCATCGTTGGAACGTGTGCCAAATATTCTACAGAGATCACGGGTGGTATTGTTCATAATTCCCCTTTTTTTTTTCTTTTTGATTTGGTAATGGAGGGTCATGGTTTCATTAGCCTAAAGTAAAAAATGAAGAAGTTTGTCATTGAACTATTAAGTGGTGTCCAGAGCCAATTTACGGTGTCTTTACGATCTATTTATTTAATTTTCTATCTCATAATTGGGATAGATGCAAATGGTTTATTATGTCGAGCCTTGAGAGATGACAAATCACATTGCTAAAGAAGATTGATAAGAAATTCTGCTAAGGCAATTTTCATTTGGTTGGCAGGGTTTAGTTTCAAACTCCACAACTTCACTTATCGTTTACTTTATCGGTTTTTTTTTTCTTTAAAATATATATCTTTTTAGAAAATATTTCGAATAAAAAGTTATTCTGATCACACTCGTAAAAAGAGATCCTAATATGATTTCAGACTATAATTAGAAAACTGAAACATTAGAAACAATGTTTGATCCGTATCCCATATAACATGTGTGAATTGATAAAATGCCGCAATGAATTCTAAAAGGTTTAGTTCAAATTGAAATTTTATGAATTTACTATATTTGATCTAGATGTTAAAAATATTATTTTATTGTAAATAGTTAATAAACATACGATAATTGAAGACATAAAAAAATATCGAAAGAGGCCATACTACGAAAACTGAGCAGATGAAATCAAATTGAAAAATTATAACAAATCAAGTTCATTGTAATTTGATTTTAGACTCAAAATTTTTTTAATTTTTTTTAATTAAACGGCAGCAACGTGTGGGTTATTCGCTAGTTGGAAGAAAAGCACGATTTTTATTTTAAAACTATGCGAAGGAAAGGTTTATTGCACAAAACTTTACATGGGGGTGTACAGTCAGTTCTCTGTTTCCCAGGCCAGTCGGGTTTGGGCCGGTATCAACTGGGCCAGTCCAATTGAACAATTAATGGGCCAAAAAGTTGTACTTGATGAGCCGGCCCATCAGCCTGGCCTTTCTCAAATGGAGAAGAGGCCCAGAGGATGAGGAAAAAGAAAAACACGGCCTTGACTTGAGCTCGTTCCTTCCCCCTCGGCAGGCATAACACCTTCTCGTCCGTCATCCTCTGCCAACTCCGCGGGAAATGTTCGTGCACTCCATGTCCTGAAAACCCTAATGGTGAATTGAAGAAGGTAACGTACATATTTCCTCAGCTCGTATACCCCCGGCAGCAGCTTCGGTTTCGTGATTGCCACCTCGTTTCTGTACGTCCTGCCATTTTCTTGAAATTTAGCTCCTTGAGACCCATCATTGGTGGCTTAGCCATGTTCCTCTGCTGAGATGGATACCCCGTGTTAATGAAGTCAGCTGGAGGGGGGTGGATTTGGGAGAAAATGGGATGTCGTGTGCTGTGTTATCTTTATCTCCTCGAGTGTGCCGGCCCTTTGAGCTGTTAAAGGTTAATTAGCTTGTTCGAATTTGCTGTTTGATGAAATGCCTCAGTGGTGCGGGCATGCTGCGAGCAGCCATTTCTGTCCGGATATATCGAAGCCCATTTGCAAATACATTATCATTTTTATTTCTTTTCAGTATTTATGCTTTCCGCGATTTATTGTTGAACTGAGTCATGCTTATTCATATTCTATTTGGCAAGCAATGAGCTTTCAGTGATCAAACACCTTTATATTTTTCTGTACTATATGCCTTTTCCTTTTAAGTCGATTTGTTTCTTGCATAGTTATGTTCATGTTCTCTGCCCTTCAGGTTAACAAGATAAGTCCTTTTTTTTTTGTCAATAATTGCATTTTTCATATACTTGAAAAGTTGCAGATCGTCGCTTTATAATCATTTAATTGCAATTTTGATTTTTGCCTTGCATGAATGACTTTTCTACATCTTTCATCTCTGCTTATTAAAATATTTTAATGTTCTTGTGATGTTGGATTTGTAATGGATTGAATTTGCGGGTTTTCTTCTGCTAATTTGATGCTACACTCATTTCAGATATTGTATCATCCATTTATGATATGGTCATTGTTGTCTTGTATCATTACACTGATGTTTCGTCTAACTTTCAATGTTGCGTTGATTGTTTAGGGATTTTCTCACAATACGTCACTTTTTTGTCAGCCCGGATCCTCATAGTGATGGCTAAGTCCTGCTTTTCAAGATTCCAAAGCATTAGCCACAGAGTTGCATCACCATTGTCCAAAAGCCAGAGGCGTGCATTACGGTCCTCTAGATCCTTGTCATCCCTTAGCCCTCCACTTCCCCCTGCATCTTCTCTCATCCTTCGTCCCCCTTCTTCACTTGTACTTGCTGCACGTTTTATACCATCCGATGCTCCCCAACGCTCAGATGAGTGGTTTGCACTAAGAAGGGATAAGCTTACGACAAGCACGTTCAGCACTGCACTAGGATTCTGGAAGGGGACCCGCCGCTTTGAGCTCTGGAAGGAGAAAGTCTTTGAACCAGACAGTCAAACTGCAGAAGCTGCCCAGATGCGGGCAATGGAGTGGGGCGTGCTCAACGAAGCAGCGGCAATAGAAAGGTACATAAGCATCACCGGCCGGGAAGTCAGCTCACTTGGGTTCGCAACACACTCTGAGGAGCGTTTTGAGTGGCTCGGAGCCTCTCCCGACGGCCTCCTTGGTTGTTTTCCAGGAGGTGGGATTCTGGAAGTGAAATGCCCCTTCAACAAGGGGAAACCTGAGACTGCTCTTCCTTGGTCCACGCTGCCGTTCTATTACATGCCCCAGGTGCAGGGTCAGATGGAAATAATGGACCGAGACTGGGTAGATTTGTATTGCTGGACAATCAATGGGAGCACAGTTTTCCGGGTATACCGGGAGCGTGGATACTGGGACCTGATATATGGTATTCTGCGAGAGTTCTGGTGGGAAAACGTGGTTCCTGCTCGGGAAACCCTGTTGATGGGAAGGGATGAGGAGGCCGTAAACCTGTACAAGCCATCATCTACGCATAAGCAAACAGGGCTTGTGATCTTTAGGAGCGCAAAAATGGCTAGCGAGGCAAAGCTGTTGTGTCGGGAGATTGCGGGTCATGTTGAATTTTATAGGTGATAAATTATGAACGGTCGGAGCAACACATTAGTTGGTTCCAATATATATCATTGCCTGGATTAAGTTCGGTCTCTATGCCGTTTTATTTGGCTTTTATAATTAGTTCTCTTCATTTCGGATGACATATTCCGAGGCATACAATCACATCTACAGATGCGCAAAATCAAACTGATTAGTTGATTCCCAACGATCTTCGACCTGTTGGGGTATGAGCTGGGTTGTCGGAGGCCTGTGATCGACTTCCCCGGTTCCCATTGGTCATTAAATTACTAGAGAAAAGAATGAAAGTACATGTAAGGAAAACAAAATGAACGCCAGCCATTGAGAGGTCCGAGGAAAGATTTTTTTTTTTCCGGTTACAAAGGCGACACATGGACATGATACGTTGAAATATAAATATTAAATATTTAATAAATGGGCATGGGTAGTTTTACTGGATATCGAACCTGAGATCTTTTGATTACCAGACAAAAGATACATCACTATACTATACCCTCTCTTAATATAGGAAAGATTTTTTGCCGTTAAACAATAACTAACTTACCTCTGACAACCCATTGATTGTTCTAATTAAGAAAGTTGAAATGGGATGACTGCTAAATTAGGAAAGGAATAGCTCAAGTGATCTTTTACCCAAAGATAACGGCAAAAAACTAGAAAGATATTCATTCAATACCCAAATTCTGAATCATTTTCATTTTTTCAGGAGAGAGGGAAAGGAAATATTGGTCGCGAACAGAATGGATTCCGGCCTGTCGTGGGCGGACCAGTGGGACTACAACAATGACCCTCCACCACGGTCCTCCGATGATGACAGCAAGAAGGGAAAAGGGTCGAAGGTGAAGAAGGTGAAGCTGATCAAGTGGGTGAAGGATCTCTGCAAGAAACCTGCCAACAAATAATACCCGAGTTTCCAGCCTCATCTAAACGGAGAGAAACCTTCGGCAGCATGATTATGATCCTCTTGTATAGTGTCCGATTTCTGCCCTTGCTTTGTGTGTTCCTTTTTCAAGAAAAGATAAGAATTATGTGATCCATTTGCTTGTGTTTATCCTCTTCTTGTTTCCTGCAAACTTGCTTATTTGATTAATACGTTCAAAGGGCGAATTCTCATTGAAAAAGTTTGTGTACAGTATTATTCTTTGTTCCTCTCGATGTTCATTCGATCTGATTATAATTCCAGTGGTATCTGTTGGAAGGAACATAGCATTGTGGATATTTTCGGAGAACATCGATTAGTTTGAACCTTACCTATGGATTCATCTCCCTTCCATGCTTAACAACATTTCCTGGAAATCAAAGGACTATAGGCGCTTAGTATGTCAACCTAGAAAATAAATGTCTAATAGCCTCAAAGATACAGAAAACGCAACGAGAGCTGCATTTATGCAAGTTGATCTATCATTACAACCTCGATCGATGAAAAAGGAAGAAGTTCCAAGTTATGTACTCAATCGATAACAACATAACAGGAGGGGGAACCGTTCAACCTTGTGGGAAATGGAGCTCTCATAAACCTTTTCCCTCCATTTCCGTCCTTATCAAATCAGATGTCTTCAAAATGTGTTAAAAAAAATGTTCACGATCGAGGTCCAATCCCGAATTCAAGCAGGGGGACACTCTTCTTTTTTCCTGTAGGTTCTGTCCCTCTTTGTGTAGGGTGTTTATCAAATATGACTCTTAACAGCAGAAGCAATTGAAAGCTAATATCCAAGTTCCTGGTTTAGATAGATTTTAGACTCACATATGTGAGTCTATGACCATGGATGCAATAATAAAGTTCAAAAAAGAATTTTAACCAAACAAAAGAAAAATGTGATAATTTATTATCATTTTAAGGACAATATTGAATAGAAAAAGAAATTTATCCTATGCGTTTGCACTGCACTCCTTTCCTAACATTCTGGCATTCTTAAATCGTGGGTTCACATCGATGGGGCATAATAATTAATTTAATGAATAAAAAAAATCTCTCTTATAAAAAAGATGAATAAAACTCCGTTTTTTTTTTTTTCAATCCATTGGATCAGCTTTCTTAAGCATGACATACAGCTAATTCGCAATTTGAACATCTTGGCTCGGACAAGTAATGGCAGGGATCGCTACACATGATTTTCCATGCCCTGGTACATGTTTGCTCGAGGACGTGGTAAGTGAAAACACAAAAAAACTGAATAAGAAAAAAGAAAAAGAAAAATGAGACAATGTAACAACATGCTCTTTTAAGGTTTTTTTTTTTCTCCATCCCAAGAAAATAAAATAGGAAAAACTAAAAAATAAACATATATCCTCCTACATGTTAGAGGACCAAACAGGTTTCCTAACTAAAATAACCACACAGCAGAGCATTCCATTTCCGGTTCCTGTGGCTGTTCAATGAACAAAGATAGAGAAAAAGAGACAATCCAAGACATTGCATTTGACAAGAAAATTTTCCTTTTTCTCTCCCTCCTCTCTCTTTCTCTTCCCCTGCAACAGAGAGGGAAAGGGACAGAGCTTTGAGCTCATAATCAATCTCGATTTCGAGGGAGGCGAGATCATATCAATCGATATAAATCTTTCAGATTAAATTGGGTTAGTGCATGGTACACATTCTCAAGAGGTTTGAAATAGAAAGTACAGCCAAGCTGAATGATGGATCAAATATTGGGCAAGGCCGGTTCGTATCTGTTTGCCCAGAAAGCCAATAAGGAGATGGGCGCTGTCAGCAACGAAATCAACGTACGTCTCTCTCTCTTCCTCTCTAATCCCCTCTTGCTTTTGATTTGTCGGCGTTTAGTATCATCCATGGTTTCTAAGATTTCCGATGAGCTGAGATATTACTTTCGGGTTGCTTGGATCTGGAACGTGTGCTCTGGTTATGATCCTGTTAACGTGATGCTTGGAGTTGTAGTCTTTGATGCCGGATTATTTCTGCTGCCGCCTCGTTATTGATGGAAACCTTGTTTTGCTAACAGCAAATGTCGAATAGCATTGAAGGAGGGGCGAAGTGGCTTGTTAACAAGATCAAAGGTTCGTGCCACACGATTGCATTAAAGTTATTTCCCATTCTTTCCGCTAAACAATTGCTATTTGGCCATCATGATCCGTTATGGCTCTTGGTTTCGGCTTACTGGATCGGAATACATGACTTACAAGTATATTTTCAAAATTCTGTGGATCACATCAGCATAAACTGAATCTAATCTGATATCAACCGAGAGATGCATATTCTTTCTTGACTCTCATTAGCTCGATATGTATCCTGTTGTTGATATTCGCATAATGTGCAGGTAAAATACAGAAACCGCTTCCGGAGATCCTGAAGGAACACAACCTGCCAGGTGGATTATTCCCAAATGATGCCACGAATTACGATTTCGATGAGAACACAGGGTACCTAACCGTCATCTTGCCCGGCCCCTGCGAGGTTCAGTATAAGGATTCGTCCCAGCTGCGATTCAACACTTCAGTGTCGGGGTATCTAGAGAAGGGGAAGATGACGAACATCGAGGGGATGAAGACAAAGATGGTAATGATATGGGTGAAGGTGACCTTGATAGCGGTTGAAGGATCAGACAAGGTCCAATTCTCCGCCGGGATGAAGAAGAGCCGGAGCCGAGAAGCTTATGAAGCCCAGAGGGAAGGAGTAGCAGTTAACAGCTTCTGAAAATTGATGGCATTTCAATTACTTGGCCTTGTGATTCGGTCTTTCTGTGCAAGCTTTTCAGTTTTTTGTCATTTGCTTCAATTGTAGAATTACAAATCGTGGCTTTTCGAAACCGAAAGAAAGAACATTAAAACGTAACAAAGATATACATGTGAACCCCCAAGACTACCACCGAAAAAATATAACCTCCAAGACTAGTGCAAGCATTCTAACGGTCCGCCATTAAGTATAAATTCAGAAGTTACAGTTTCTATTGAAACACACTTCTGCGATTGCACTTGGAAAAACCCGATTTATGTACTTGGAGCCACTCAGGGCCATGGCTTGTGGCATCCGATGGGGCCGGAGGAAAAAACCAACATCATCACGAATTCCCCATAACCCAACCAACCACGTGATATTGAACCCGATCTATGTACACATAACCACCCGATCCCATGGACTGTAGGATCCTATGGGGCCGGAGTAAAAAATCGACATCATCCAAAAAAATATTTAAAAGAAATATATTTGCACCAGCCGGGAATCGAACCCGGGTCTGTACCGTGGCAGGGTACTATTCTACCACTAGACCACTGGTGCCTTGATGCTTGAATTTTCCTTCATGTATACTGAGATTGACAAGCTGTTTACTGTGACAACCGTGGCGGGGATTCGAGGCGGTGCAGGCTCGATTCGCCTTCCGTTTGTAACTGGAGACCTTACGAAGTAATTAAACCCCACAAATGAGCTTTAATAAGCTTATGGAGGAACATAAGTCTAGTGCCAATATAAACAATAAATGGATTAATTCTAGCTCGGGAAGACCGCTAGTTAGACCATAAATGTAATATTTCCCGAACGTAACGTTCATTCCCTTGTCGGTTCGTGTTTTTGCCTTGTAGGATTGGCTAATTCATTCTCTAGAAGCGTCTAAGTTACTAAAAATAGAGCAAATTAATTGCGAATGCTTTATTACGCAAACAAAGTGGGAACTGACGCACTTTTATCAGCTCATTTCTGGGTTCAGGACATCTCTCTTTCAAGGAGGCAGCGAGGATTCCACTTCCCCTGGGGGTAGGGTACTACGAAAGGAAGTTGATCATGGATTATCAATAAGCCTAGAATTGATTCTTCCTGGGTCGATGCCCTGAGCGGTTTACTGCTTATATAAGTTCTTGATCTACGTTCACACATATCTCATTCACTGCACAACTTCATAGCTGCACTGATACGATAGACATGGGTTTTCCGATGTCCGGAACAACAGTGCTGTACCTCATCCTCATTTCTGCAGAGTCCATTCTCACACATGTTGAGAGCAGCGTTCCAACTGCTCCTAACTGGGTCAGGGCCACCGCTGGTCCCAAGGTGAACCTGGCACTGTACTACGAGAGCCTCTGCCCGTACAGTGCAGGATTCATCACCAATGACCTGGTGAAGGCCGTGCAAACTCCTGACATCGAGAGGGTCATCAATCTCCGGCTCGTCCCCTGGGGTAATGCTCGGGTCAACAGATCCACGAAAGCTGTCCTCTGTCAGGTTCAAATCCATGCTTAATTGTTTCCCCATGCACATTCACCAGTCATCGTGATTCTGTCCTCCATAATGAACATATCCAATCAAGATCAGGAGCAGGAACGCTCTATTCTTTCCTAATCTGGCTGTTGGTTTTTATTTTGTACCTTGTCATGACAACATAGTTCTTTTTCGACTCTTTTACAGCACGGAGAAAGGGAATGCTACCTCAACACCATACACGCCTGTGCCATCCAGTCCTGGCCAGACCAGGTACAAACTCTTTTCTCCGACACATGATGCTCTGAGTTTATCAATAACTCATTAGGACTAACACAGCCTTATTCTCTCTCAGAAAACGCACTTTGAATTCATTAGTTGCATTGAGGCCAAAGCCTTCGAGGAGTATGATTCGGGATCAAGGGAAACCATATGGAAAACGTGTTGCAAGCAGCTGGAGTTAGATACCTCCCTCATCTCAAAGTGCTACAATAGTGGCCTTGGAACAAAGGTTGGTCTCTTACATGGATTTTATTAACTTGTGAACATAAGATTATCCAAATCATCTTACAGATATAACTGTTCATCTGAACTTTGATGAAATTCTGGAAAGAGTCTAGCTCAGATCAAATTAAACGCATGCCCTCGGACTACTGAAGCGAGCTTGAATGATTATTTGAGTTCTAATGATACAAAAGCCAAATGAATGCAGCTCGAACTGCATTATGGAGCAGAGACGGATCGGCTCAGTCCTCCGCACAAGTTTGTACCTTGGGTGGTGGTCAACGGTCAACCGATCAGCGTTAGCATCATAACCCTTTCTCTTCCTCTCTGCATCTGTCTCTCTCATAATGCTCATGTTGTTCATGACAGGACTACCCCAACTTCATGCGCTACATCTGCCTCTACTACAAAGGACCAACTCCTCCCAAAGCTTGCCTCAAAATCACACCCCAGTCAACTTGAAGAAACAACTCAAGCTGTTGAGTCTCATCATAAGAGAATCGAGAACTACCAGATCACTCGCAATAACTATTGAAAAGAACTTATAGATCTGATCCAGAAGAGAACGAAAGCTTTGTACTTATTACCTTGCTCCTCATATTGCTACTAGCCCACCTATCCTCATATAGCCACGACTGATCCAAGAAACAGTAACAAATACATGCATTTGTCTGATATTTGATAATGTTAAAAAGAAACTATAGCTCGACAGAATTTGCATACATACATATATATATATATATATGTATGTATATTGCTCAATCGCCATGAGAATCTTGCCAAGCTTCATTGTTACAATGATAGACTGACCTCACCTATTGAAAAGGTTGCAATCCAATGTATCAAAGATGGCTTGGTACAGGTGGAGAATCAACAATTTCATTACAAGACGAGGAACCCACTGCATACATCAGCTAGACATGTTCCGTGCACTAACCACAAATTCTGAATACAAAAAGGAAAAAGCATTTGTGACGAAATGTTAGATCTCCTCAGGAAGGAGTGGTGCTCAGCATCTACAAGATATCAATCATCTTCCAAATTTTGGAGCGGGCATCGTATGCAGGCATCTCCATTGAATTAAATTCAAACTTATCTACCACCTTTTTCTCCCTATCCACAATATCTGTGTGTTTTGGATTAAGGAGAATCAGTAATACAGAGTATTAAAGCAAGCACTGCATTTGCAGGTAAAATCCTAGGATGCAACGAAAAAGCCCTAGATTGAGATATCAGGAAACAGCTCGATAAAAATGATTAAAGACATCCTTTCAAATAACTTCATGAACATATCTGAATTTGATATATAGGATTAGCTTCATGCTGAAATAAACTTACCATCCTCTATATTTAAAATATGATCACTAGCTTTTCAGAAACAATTTCAAGTAAGACCTTAGTCACACAATTGACTTGCATGAACGAACAAAAGGATACAACCTCCAATTTTTGAGTCATCATCCAAGTTTGGGATAATGTTTGTGACAGAGGCATACATTGAAAGGGTCATCCTGCAAAAAAGGAAAAAGAACCACCTTAGGCATATAATAGGACCCTATTGCTGATTAAAGAGAAACGTCAAGTCATCAACTTAGCCTGTGCATATTACAGTAAGAAAAGGATTTCTAGCTGCCATTAAATGCTTAAATGTAAACAAGTGTCTGCACTCTGTAGAGAACTTATAATGCAGTGCGCATCTAAAGTATCTCCAAAGTCAAACCAGAAATAGATAACTTCCTAATCGGATTAAGTTTTATCTGCCCACTTACTGTTGCCTTAAGTCGTATTGCTCCAGTTTCTTCAGAATATGCTTTTTATCTTCGATGGAAGCTCTCTGACAATCTAAATCATCGATCTCATCCGTGACAGCTGTGTTGATGTTAATGAAAGACAAAAGGAACAAAGAATATCAATTGATTGAAAGAAAAAGAGTATATAAAAAGCCACCATTTCTATACTCATCTCAGATTCTCCATAAGCAAGCGTTCCTTCTCGAGTTCGTCTTCTAATTCTTTCTGGAGTCGGTCTAATTCTGCATCTGAAACAACTTCAGATTTTGCTGCTTCCGTTTTCTCCTTGCATTCATCTATCTTCCTCTGATAATCTGCTTCCATAAGAAAAACTACAAAAATTATACAACAGCTCGAAAGAGAAAGTTCTACACCCACCATCACCCAAGGCTTTAACACACATGCCTAGAAGGGCGCAGCCATCAGTACATCTAACTAGCAAGCTCAATATTTTACTTCTTGACATCGAATCATAGAGTATTCAAAAAACAACCTAGGATTCTGCAAACCAAACGCCACTGGCAGCACATCCGAGGAGAAGATCAAGGAAGATTCAACTATAAACGAAGCAAATTTGAACATCTATTTGAGCAGACTGTTCACTATCACTTGCTGCATACTCAGAAATCAACAAAACCAAATCGAAACAGCACACTATCGGCAGAAATGGAAATCCTATATCAGCTTAAGCTCAACCGAGCGTACATTGCCGTGGCACAGCAGTTTCTAAAGAAGCTAAACGCATGCATCAAGCGAACTGCAATTAACATGTTGAAGAAGCAATTGGACCTCGTAGCAAGCTCTGGAGCTCAGAGGAATCGGCGTCGCAGGAGGAGCGAAGAGCCTGCAAGTGCTGGTGGCAGTGGGCGAGGTTGTTGGAGTCCTTCTTGTCCCTGAGAACTCGGGCGAGATCGTCACTGTAGGTCACAAGCTTGCCCATATCGATCTTCCGGGAGGAATCCCCCATTGTATTCCGATGTTCGAGCTGCTAATTGGGAGTGAGAGTGGTTGAGGGTTTCAGAGAAGCTATGAAGAGAAGACGAAGGATTATTAGAGAGAGAGAGAGAGAGAGAGAGAGCGGGGAAAGCCTGAGATTTGATGAACATTTCAAATAGTTTTGGGGAAAAATGTAGCTATTTCTACTTTATTTAATTTAGCGCCTCAACTTTTTTTATTTTCAATTGCGTCCCTTTACTTTGAACTCCTTAACATATTAGCCCTCATGGGGTTTTCAATTCCATCAGGCTCATGGCTCAATAGCTAAAGCGTGATTACATCAAAATGTTTAATGTTTATCCAAATATTTGGTAAATTGTTAATTCCATATGGTGCCACATCAAAATGGTGCCACATCAACATGTTACCAATCAATATTAGTTTTGGGCGTGATAAAAAGCGTCAACGTTGTATTCAATAGGTTCAATGACTTAAATACATTATGCGAATTTAGATATATAATTTATTTTATGGATTAAGATTTTGTATAAAGTAATGTCACATCAACTGAAATATTGACATGCAACTTTTTTTATGGGTAGTTGACATGCAAACTTTAAAATGGGACGACTATGGTAAGTTTAGCAGGCCAATCCATCATGAGAGAACATGGCAAGTATCAAAGGTCCTCCGCATGAGACGTACTTGTCAAATTATAAAACTGTATAGTTTAGTGGGTCAAGCGTCTTCGATCCCATAGCTCGCATCCGATTAAAGGATAATTTAATCGAATGTCTATTGTCTCGGTCGATCAGTCCCTTTTCAATTACAATTAAAACCTAATATGATTGGTCCAATACATGGCCAATATCACAACTGAGCAAATAATCCTTCATATCAATTACCCAAAATTAAATTTGCAAGAAGAAATTGGCCAAAAAAAATTGCAAGAAGGAAAAAAATTGTTAAACATTCATTACTTTAGATTTTGCCCCCTTTTTATGCACAAAAATTTACAGGCTCATTATACAAATTAATCTTGTCTACAAATTTACTTCCAATGACTTTGTGTTACCTTCCCCAAGCTGAGAATCTAACCAATGGATTCCCTCTCCATTGCAAGACCATCTCGTTCTCCCTCTCCCCAGTCCCTACTCCATACCAGCTCTTCCCTCCCACAAGCTCTCTTGCCTCCATCAAGCCCTCCCTGCTCACTCTCAACCCCCTGAGACGAGCCTGGATCCCATCCATTACACCCGAACATGCCCTTACCTCGTCCCACGTTTCTCCCCAAGAGGTCGGGTCGATAGATGGTGAAACAAACAGAGCCTCCATGGCCAGCCTTGCCTCCAGCAGCTGACTAGGGAACTCTGTCTCCATGCACTCCAGAACTGTTTGGTAATGCCCCAGGCACCCGTCGAAGAACTCGCCAAACCCAGAGCAGGACTTCAGCTTCTGAAATGCGTCTCCCTCACCGAGAGTTACGATCCCACAGTTGTTGGCTGTGATGACCTCCTCAGCAGCGCTTAGGAATTTTCCCACCAATTTTCTGTTCCTGTTCTTCCTCCCCATGAGCCCCACCATGCAATTGAATACAAACCATTCTCTTCTCCCATTCATTGCCATTCCCTCCTTAGCCTCAATCAGGAGCTCATCGATCCTCATCTCATCCACCTCGAGCTGCACCCCGAACTCCCTCGCGTGCTCGGACAGCCTCCTGCTCGTGTCCCTTAACCTCCTCCCCGATCTTCCGGGACAGTCATGACTGTCATCCTCTTTTGCCTCCTCGGGATCATCTTCAGCCCACTTTATGGAAGTCAGCCTCAGTAAGGACACGCCTCCCCGGGCAGCCATGGCTTCGATCACGGGGGCCCACTGGACCCCCTCCCCGAGGTCAAAGTCCACGACCCTGATCACCACTCCGAAGCCCCTTGGGGCTGACCCCAGGATCGCGCTATTCGCGGCGAAGTGTGCGAACCTCATAAACGGGAACCCCTGATAGAAAGCCTGAAACGCCGCTTCCGAGTTCCTCTGGCACTCTTGCCTAATATAATCATCGCAGCCCTCCCTCCTCCCGGCACGGCGGAAGAGGTTGAACACGAGACGGTCGCAGGCCCCGCCGAGCGGGTTTGCCTTCTCGACCCCACACCTCGAGACAGCCTCCATGAGGTCGGCCTGCCCGTTCTCCATGGCCTCCCCGAAGGCCTTGGCGAGGTGTTGGAGGCTCAGCTGGGTATCAATCTCCATGTCCTCTGCTGGCAAGCTCAGTGTGCCGCTGGCCTGGGAAGCTTCAGTGACAGAGGACTCATCGGATTTCAGAGATGACGAGCTGAGTGGGCTCCACTGACCATGGACCGACTCTTCCCCTCCATTGAGAGGTGGAGATGTAATCGGGTCAATGGGTCCATACCCATCAAAGTCCATAAGGAAATCCTCAATTGGGAAATCCATAAGCAGTGGATCATCTGGAAATTTGGTAGGAAAGTAATGGAGCTGTGATTGATTATCATCAAATCCATTGAAGGCCGAGTCAATGAAATTGGGGAATTGCCAAGTTTGTCTGAAGATCTCTGACTGCATCTCTTCTTGATTTGATTAAGCTTAAAGGAAGAGGATCGATTGAAGTTTTGGTGGGAGTTTGAACCGAAGGGACTCATGGTAATTTATAATGGGGAGATCACCTGCCCAACAATTAGGATAAACAACTTAGGTAATAATATTAAATTGAGGGTATGATTAAAAAATTTGGTCGTGCCCAATGAGATTCATTTGCCTCAATAATTGAAAAGAGATGAGGCCCAGAAGTTCCAATCAATTAAATTATATTTTCCCATTAACGTCCTGAATTAATTCAATTGACTCGACACTCATTCTGTTTAAGTAAAATCTCGAGTTTGAATCATTATAATTGCAAAAAATCCATCTTGTGAGAACTTTACCCTTCAGTTTACTGACTCGGCTCGATTGAATTAGCCAATTGGGATTCGGGATACCAAGTTTCAGATCAAAAAAAGCATTCTCGTTTCCCTACCAATATGAATTAATTTAAGTGATTTGATATTTGTTTTTCTCAAATAAGGTTTGGATTCAAATCTTGTGAATGAAGAAAATTCATACTGAAACTTTATTCCTTTAATAGACCACCCAGTTCGAACTGAATTAATTGGACCTATTGAGTTTCTGAATATAAGAATAGAAAGAAAAAAATTCCATATCCCTATCAAGAGTTTCATCCTGACAAGGTTCCCCTGCTGAGTCTTCTTCCTTTCCTTGGCATCTTCCCTTGTAGGAGTCTCTTGATTGGCCAAATTGATTAATTTAATTTAATTTGATTTAAAAACTACTTAATTAATTAAATAAGGTCAATTATATATTTCATTGTCGAGTTAGCCAGTTTCTCTGCAATTGCCCTTTTAACTTGTTAGAAGTTTCGCTCCAACCGGTAAGCAATTCTCGTCGTAGAAGGGCTGCAAAATCCATCCTTCTTCCCGTGAATTCATCATCACCGTATTCCGCATGCATTTTGTATTGAATGTATTACATGAGACCCTACATGGGTACAATACATGATTTTAGGTCCAATGGCCTGTAGATCCATCGGGCACGTGCAATCTATTTCTCTTCTGTTGATATATATTCATCGCCGGACGTGTCCCTACGTGAGTTTATCACCGTGGAAGTATATATGATCCCCCATCATATCAAAACATGTTGTAAAAGTGTGTAAGGTGCAAAGTGTTCAATTAATTAAATAACGAATAAATTAAATATCATGAGTATCCATGGGCAACATAATAATATCTTTTGAACAATACAAACAAAGCTAGCCCAGCTGTGAATTTATTGTGTATTTTAAGAGGGAATTCCATGATAATGAATAAAACAATTTGCTTATATAATTCATATATATTATATGGAACCTTGATACCATCATCTTTTAAGCATTCCAGGGAAAATACAAGAAGAAAAGACCATATATAATAGAATAAGTAATCTGCATGGCTTCTCCACGAAGGTACCTTTCATGGCTATCAAGGTTTCACCCAAAAAAAAAAAGGCTATCAAGGTCAGAGTAGTTTTACTTCAGCCACTAGTTAATTTTTTTTTTAACATTAACATGAAATAGACCTGTACCAAGTTAATTCATTTGTTAATATATTAATATAAGGAGGAAACCAATCATTTTTATCGAACAAAACGTGGGGTTCATTCAAGTGGATTATCTGCTGAAGTTTAGGTGAATCGCAGAAAAAGTGAATGGAGAAAGAATTCATCGAATATGAACATTCTTGATCGTTCTGTAACTTTAAACGACATATTATTTGGATAATTGTCATTATTATTATTATTATTATTATTATTTGCTGAATAAAATAGTGGGCAGCAATAGTGGCGACCTTGTCGCCCCCCATTACGCGAACATATCCCGTGTTTACAGAAGCTCATGTCCCCCAAGCCCAAGTCAAAGAGCACACAACTAACAATTATTTTTGATAATGCGCAAAAGAGATTTGAACTTCGGACCTTGAAATTACCAAACCATATGGAAGTAAACTTGTTAATCGCTAAACCACCACCTTTAGTGGTATTATTATTTTGATATATCAATAAGTCTCTATCAAAGAGTCTCATTACAACTAATAAAGATCAAGAGATCTGAAAAGTGTATATTTGGATAGTTATATGATATGAAATATAGAATGTGAGGTATATAATGATTGTATGTGGATCAACACTATCAGTTTGGAAGAGTTTGAAGCAACTATTAGAAAAGGTACACATAATATTTTTCTAGCATTGTCCTGTTTCGGCGTCTAATCATGATTTCATGTGGCATTAATTAATTTGACTTATTTTATATGGATAATTGGGCGCCATCATATATAAATCTACAAGTTTTTTTCGATAATGTATAAATCCACAAGTTTTAGATTTTTTGTATATGCCGGATAGACTTGAATATGTGTATATATATATATATGTGTGTGTGTACATGCTCTTTCTATAGCTGATGCTTCTTGCAAATCTAGAGTGCGTTTGGATTGAGAGTTGAGTTGAGTTGAGTTTTAGTTTTAATTGGTTTGTAATGATTGTATTGTTGAATTATAAGAAAAAGTGTGAAAAAGTAATAAATAATTGAGATAAAATAATGATTAAGTAATGATTATGTTGTTGAATTGTGAAAAAGTAATAAATAATTGAGAGAATTTAATATTAAAAATTGAATTGAATGGTTAAAAATATTTAAAAAATAAAAAGAAGTAATGATTGAGATGTTGAATTGAAGATAAGTGGAGTTGAGTTGAGTTGAATTAAACTTTGTTCATAAAACAAACACACCCCTAATCAGCCTTAGGTTCTACATTACAATGCCATCCAGGACCAGGTACGTCGGACCGCTTACATGCATGCATTCTATTTCCATGGAACGTTTAAAAAATATAAGGGGCGTTTGGTTTCAGAATTAAAGTAACTTTGATTTTGATTTTGATTTTGATTATGGAAAAAGACAAATGAGATTGTATTATAAATTTGACTTGGAAAACATGTGTTTTTGTTGTTTAATGGGTAGAGTTAAAATCAAAATCATGATTCTAAAATCTAATCATCAAACCAAACGGGCCCTAATTTTCTTACATGCTCATCGTATGAATTGCAATGGAATGTATAATAAATGATGCTCAGAATCAAGAGGTTCCATAATCTGTTCTTCTCAATGAAATTTTTCATTACCTATTATTTCTCTCTCTTCACGTATCAAATTATTAATAACAGGAAAAAGACTCCCTAACTTTTATTTAGTTAACTTTTGAATAATGAGTAATTATATTTAGAGGTGTATATGGAGACGTGATTGGGACCATTTGCAATAGGGTTGACAATAGATAGATGGAAGAAAAATCAATATAAAGTTGAGCCATACATATACGTCTCTGCATGAACCTTCTGTATTTGTCTTCAATTGGTTTAGAGGATATTTTCCTGCCGCAAAGAATGTATATATATATATATATATATATATGTGTGTGTGTGTGCGTGTGTGTATCTTAGGGTCTAAGAATATATTTGTATTGTATAAATTTGTGCAACCAGAATATTAATTAGATCTATATTGGATAAATAGACACAACTACATCAACATATAAACCCTGCGCTAGCTTTAGCACGTAAACTTATCGCATTAGACTATATATTATGAAACTTATTATATTATGGATCATTCACATTAGCACGTAAACTTATTGCATTTGCCGGATAGAGAACCCGTGCATCAGTCGACCTCAGTAGTAAGTAATTAACATTTGCATTTGGCTTTTCCAGGCCCATATTAGGCATCTAACTTGATAAAAACTTCAATGTTTAGCACGATAAAACATTTTAACACGGCTAGGTTATATGCGCTATATTGAAATTTACCTATCGTATCATTCGAGTATTGATTGTTTAAATGGATTAATGCTTGCCAAAGTAGATCCTTTTACGAGCTCCACATTCTTGAAAGTAAACCCGGTTCAATTATTGCGATATTAGCACGAATGCTGATCTTGGAGCCAAGATAGATCCAACTTGAACAACGACACGGGGCAAATTTTGTACATGTCCACTGACTACTTACAGCTCAGATATAATTATCGAGCCCGCGTTAATTATATGGATACTATACTCGTAACATGCTTATCAGATTTATTCAGGTGGATCTTGCCCTTCCTTTTGCCTTATCTGTTATTGTGAGTAGATCGGATATAAGTTTGCAGGTGACTTATGACTGCAGACTCATCCGATATCTTCTCCAGCTTTGGAGGCTACAAAAAATGGAATCTTCCATTCCTTTGTCTTGTTACAACTTATCTTCTTTTATGGACCAAATTCGTCCCGATTAATTGCGGCTTGTTGGTTGATCATCATCTTAAAAGGATAATCATGATGACCCGACCGTATTCATTGAGCAGCAAAGGATCCATTTGGTCTTAAGTATTGTAATTATCAATTGACATTGGCCAATAAGGGCTAGCTATGCACAAAGTCAGTATATAAAACGGACGATGGAGGAAAAGTGAGACATCTCGAGAGCTCGCGATAGAAACTATTAGCATGAAAAACCAATGTTCATTTCCATTAACGCATGCTATAAGAAGATCCTTATTCTCGTATATTTTTCAACTCAGTACGGTTACAATAATTATATATATATTTTTTTCAATGTTATACATTGAAGCCGAGGACATTATAGCTTATGTAGAGGTCACTATATCGTATGATATATATAATAATGGCACTACCGTCAAGGAATTATTGTATCCCTCGATGAACCATGGACCTTTCTTGTTTTGAATCTTAATAGCATCTTAATTTGTTTTTGGGCACGTGTAAGGTGCAATCACTTTTTATTAAATAAAGGTACAATCACTTTTTTCGATCATAAGAAAGGCCAATGGATTCAGTACAATAAAATACAAATCTTAATAGCTAATATAGAAGCACGACTAGTTCTACAACGAGAATTGAACCGACAACCTCTTGGTTGACAGATGAAGGGGTGCCCCACTACGCGAACACCCTCTTTCTCAAGGTACAATAACTTTATCTAGTTACAAGAGAGGTCCATGGGCACACAATTAATGAAATAGAAATCTTAATAGCTAATATATATAAATGGGTACGGGGTGATCTTACTGAATATCGAACACGTCTTGGTTACCAGAAGAAGGCGTGCGTCACTATTTTATACCTTATTTTGATCCATGCACAATCACTTTTAAATTGACTGCACCATGCATGCATAATAAATTTCTTAAAATAGTAGATTATTACCTATCAAGTAAATTGCATGTATTTGAAGAAAATTACTTGATACAAATTACTTAGTCCTAGTAAACTTATTCAATTGAAGTATATTAGACAAATTTCAAACTTATGATGAGATGTGAAGCATGTATTTGAAATTTTACTTGAAACTTAATGTTTTCCAAAAAAAACAAAAAAAAAACCATCAACCACTTTTTTTTTTGCCAACATTTTCTTGATAGCATTATAGAATTTTTCCATGTTTTTAGGATCATAAAATATAAATATAATACAGTGATAGACGTTCTCACACATACGAATTGAGAAATTTCAGGTTCAAATTTACTTTCTGAGACTACACGTGCATCTTTATTTAATTTTCCAGTTGTTTGTATTAGATTTGTGAATCTTTCTTGTAATAAAAAAATTAAAAATAATTAAAGAGTTATAGAAAGTCCATTATTGTGAGATGAAACCCAAAATCTTTTAATCCAGGTCAAGCGCGTATTGAGTTACGTACGTACATCCCTTTCACAATAACATCTTAAGGGGATAATTATCTTACCTCTGGCTGGCGTAAACTCTAAGGCATTGGGCAAATATCTCTTGCTTCATAATTTTTTTGCCGCTATATAAGATACTCTTTCGGTGAAATAATTATAGGTACATCTATTCTCACAATTTTCGAGAGATTGGACATCTATTTTACTTCCTCTCCCAACAACTACTCTTCTTGGAAATTAAATTTGTTCGTCTTTATGGAATTGAAATCGTTTATCACTCAATCAACACAATTTATTTGTATATTATATTATTTGTAAATACTAATTAAATTACTACATCCGAAGTTTAAGGCTTAATTTGGATTCCTCCACCAGATTTGCATGCTTATCTCGTCCAAAAGAAGAAAACGTGTATATATACGAATAGATTCGTATATATCTATGCGTTTGTTATCCAATTGGCTTCATGAGCAGATTAGCCCAAAAGAGCCACGTGATATGCGCAAGAAATTTCCATATATTAGAGAAGTTGGTGGCAACTATCAATCCAAACATTATTATAAGTTTATCCCAAAAAAAAAGAAGAAGATTATTGTAAGATTATCCAGAGAGATCATTTCTAATATAGTTGTTAAGTTTCTAGAGTTGCTCAGCAATTTTCGCCTGAACTTCATGATTTTTTTTTTGGACATAAATTCTTCATGAATAAATTAGCTTATTTTATCCCTCGACTCAACCTAATTATAAAGTTATTAGAAGCGTACGCTCTTTTAAAGTTAACATGATAACTAGATACGTACATATAGAAATGATTATTACGGAAGGTAGCAATAGCATTCAACATGTAGTTTATTTATTCGAATCTGATGAAGATCCTAACATCTGATCACCTTTGGTCCTTCAATAATGGAAGAAGCTAAAGGAAACACACCATGTCATGAGTCAACATGTAAGGAACAAAAGCAAATTTTTTTTTCATATATATATATATAAATATACATACATATATATGTATATATCCATTTTTCTATTTTGAAAAAAATTCATGTCAAGAGAATTTTACTCTCTTAATGGGCTGACTCGGATCGAATTGGATTAATCGCGACCCGATAGCTTCCGGATACCAAGGTACAAACCAAAAAAATTAATTTAACTAAACATCTCCGACATGGATTTTCTTGATATTTTTATATGTACGATCGAATCATCGGTCAAGATACACGTCAAATTCCTTTCAAAAACCTGAGGCAGCGGAAGATATATCTTGAATTTTGGATTCTAATGAGCAATTAGCGAAGCGCCAAAATGTAAAAGAACTAATATATATATATATATATATATACACACACTATAATAATATATACACAATAATAATCATTAATTTGTTAGGTTGCGTCTTCCATTCGAACTTTCGACCTTTCTTTTGTCTCCTTTATATATGATGATGATTTAATTGGATATATACGTAGGATTCACGTGCATGTAATAATCTTGTTTAAATTGAAATTATGGAATTAATGATAATTATTTTCCGAAATAATAATTCTGACAGTACTGTACATACAGCCAGATTTTTCGACGTGCATACAATATTGTACTATACTGATGTTCAAGCATGCGTAGGCTGTGCTAGAACACATTCGTGTCCTTTCTTCCTTTACCTTTTTTTTTTTCCTTTTTTCTTTTTTTGTCAAGCAAAATTGCGTACCAAAAATAATTTGCGGAAGTAACCAAAAACATCAAAAGATAACAGAATAATTTATCTTAATGCAGTTGAGGCTGAGGAGCTTCAAAGGCTGAAATAGATTGCATTCTATTAATCACGAATGTATGAATAAAATGAAATCGACTTGGAGATCAATTTAATATTACCGTAATTGCGTTTTTACGGACACATATATTACTTGTTTCGCAGAAACGGACAAATGAATGTGATCAGTTAATTGACTTGCATGGAAAATGAAACGGACCTATAATTTCTACGTAAATGGATCCTTATAATGGGAATGTTCAATGGAATAATCCCAGAAAAAGATAAATAGCAATAGATAAAAAACACCGTGTTTAAACTTTTCCCACGAAATAGAGTCAGAGACTATATTGAATTCTAAGAATTGGTGTGTCATTCTTAGCTTTAACATCTCTCCATGATAAAGTTAGAAAATGGCATAAAAAGAATTTGAGTTAACCGGGGAATTAGTGTGTTTAAATTTTTTAACTCAACTCAACTTAACTCAATTTATCTTCAATTCAACAGTACAATTATTACTGTATCTCAACTATTCATTACTTTTTCACACTTTTTCTCATAATTCAACAATACAATTATTACTTTATCTCAACTATTCATTACTTTTTCATGTTTTTTTTTCATAATTCAACATCACAATCATTACAAACCAATTAAAATCAAAACTCAACTCAATTTAACTCAACTGTAAATCCAAACACATTCAATTTCTCTTCCCTTGAATAGAAAAAATCCACGTTGAGAGAATTTAACCCTTTAGTGGGTCAACTCGATTCGACTGCATTAATCATGAGCCAATTAGGCTTTCGGATACCATGGTACATATCGAAAAATCTCTCTTCTCTGCTTTCTGCTATCATGTCTGCCCTATAGCTGGCAGTGGACAACCCCTGCTTTGCAAGGTGACTCTCGCACGTATACACTTGGCCATCGGGCTAATAAAAGCATTAAAAGAAGTAAATTCAATGGTTCATATGGGTAGGATCACAAACGAGGAACACCCGAGATTTCCTACGTTGAATGAGCTCCCCATGGTGAGATTGTTATCCACGCTAAACAAATCACTGCTGGTCTTAGGTGGCATCTCCCCGCAAAGGTTAACCATATGTATATGTAGCTTCTTCGGTGCAGAGCCTGGTCGGCTCACACCCAACTCATGGAGGATGGGGCCGAGTACGTTATGTATGATTTCAAATTGGGAAAACCTCTGAAAGGGCCACTACTAGATGCTTAACTAAAGTAGGCCTTTTTAGGTTGGGCTCTCTCTTTCTCATTCTTCTCTCAGCACTCTTCATCTTCAAGTCTCTCTCTTCCGCCAACCTCGACTACATCCTCTCCATTGTAGAATCTACAACCTACTACAGCAGCATCAGTCTGTGGCTGCGGTTCTAACCGCCGGGAAAACCTTTCCCTGCGGTTTTTGACTGCGGTTACAACCGTTGGCAAAAGTGCCGTGGGGAAAGTTTATGGTCCGTTTGGTTTCAAAATTAAAGTAACTTTGATTTTGATTTTGATTTTGATTATGGAAAAAGACAAATGAGATGGTATTATAAATTTGACTTGGGAAACGTGTATTTTTGTTGTGTAGTGGATAGAGTTAAAATCAGAATCATGATTCTAAAATCAGACTATGAAAATAAACGCAGCCTTATGCTGCGGTTTTGGAAACCGCAGGTAAAGAGTACCCTTAGGTTCCGGTTGTTGAGCAGCAAGGAAAGATTGTTTTAGGCCGCGGCTCCTCCAATCAAAGGGTAATTATTTATTTAGTTTTACAACTTATTTTTAACTCTACTCCACTTATCTCTAATTCAACAACACGATTATTACTTTTTCATTTTTTCTTCAATTTTTTTAACCATTTAATTCAATTTGTAATACTAAATTCTCTCAACTATTCCTTACTTTTTCACAATTCAACAATACAATCATTACTTTCTATCAACTATTTATTATCTTTTTACACATTTTATCATAATTCAACAAAACAATCATTACAATCCAATTAATTTATTTTTAACTCTATTCCACTTATTTCTAATTCAACAACATGATTATTACTTTTCATTTTTTCTTTAATTTTTTTAACCATTCAATTCAATTTATAATACTAAATTCTTTCAACTATTCCTTACTTTTTTCACAATTCAACAATACAATCATTATTTTCTATAAACTATTTATTATCTTTTCACACATTTTATCATAATTTAACAACACAATCATTATAACCTAATTAATTTATATATATATATATATGTATATTCCGCTTGGAGAGAGCATTAGGCCCCATGAGTTTTCTAGGCTGCTCTCCCAAGATTTCTTTTTTATTTTACTTTTACATTTTTTTCCTATATTTTCATTTTATTACTACACAATTGAAATAATAAAAATTTATTTCTCTACATCAACTTAACGATTTGGCTTAATTTGGTAAAATAGGTAACTCTTTTATTTTTGGAATCGAATTTCAAACATTTTGCTTCATTGGGGGAAAATTTTAAAAGTGATCATATTTTGGGTAAATTACACTGGTAGTCCAAAAGGTTTTATAAATGTTTCAAATTGGTCCAAAAAGTTTTTTTTGCTACTTGACGATACAAAATGTTTCAAAACCGTTTCTTTATAGTATATTCCGTCAATTCATTATTGACGCCGTTAGAAAATGTTGACGTGGCAAGAAACTTTTTAATAAAAAAATATTTTTTAATTTTAATTAAAATTTTAAATTTTTTAAAATTTCAAAACGACCTAAATTTTTTGAACTTTTTTCAATTTTGCCCTAATCTTCTCTCTCCCATCACTGTTCATCGTCTTCATCCACCCCTCCACTGCTTAAACAAGATTACCATGCTAGTTGGCTATTGACTTATCATGTTCCTGGTGAGGTTTACAGAAATTTTAGAGTTTTGGCCTTTGGCCATTGACTCTTGGAAAAGTACAAAAACTCCCTTTGTGATTTGAGATTGGGACAAATTGCACCGTGTGCTTTTGTTAATAACAATTAGCCCCCTTGGTGTACTCCGTTACCCATAGGGGTTACGACGTTAGTTAGTTTTTTTTTCATTTTTAGTCCTTAATCTTTATCCTTTTAATCATTTTTGTTCTAAATCTTTTTTCTTTTATCTTTCTATCATCGACTTTTCATTTTTTTTCATTTTAGTCTTAGAAAAAAAATCGAAATGGAATGAGGGGTCGGGGCCGCCAATCGGCAACCTTGACCCCTCCACCGAGGTCATGGACGTTCTCCGTGGGTACTGGCGACCTCGGTGGAGGGGTCGGGGTCGTCGGTTGGCGGCCCCAACCCTTAAATCGACCGGGAACTTCGAGTCGAAGTTCCCGATTGACTCTTAGGCTGGGGCCACCAATAGGCGACCCCAACCCCTCCACTGAGGTCATCGACATCCTTCGTGGGTACCGGCAACCTCGGTGGGTACCGCGACCTCGGTAGAGGGGTCGGGGTTGTCGATTGACGGCCCCAACCCCCTAATCGATCGAGGACTCCGACTCGGAGTTCTCGATCGATTCGCGTGCTAAGGTCGACAATCGGCAACCTCGACCCCTCCATCGAGGTCGCTAGCGACCTCCATGGGTACCGAGTTCCCGATTGATTTGCGTGTTGGAGCCACCAATCGACGACCCCGGCCCCTCCGCAGAGGTCGCCGGTACCCACGGAGGTCACCGGCGGCCTCAATGGAGGGGTTGGGGTTGCTAATGGGCGGCCTCGCCCCTCATTCCCTTTCGATTTGCTAGTTCCACGGGGCGCAACGGAAGCGAAAAAGGAACAGAAATTCAAAATTTCCTACCCGTGAAACTAATTCCAAGACCTACTAGAATAGTAAGAGTAAATAAAAGCGTACCTGGAATATTTAAAGTTGTCGACCGAGCGTCCCACGCGTGACGCCTCTACTGGAATCCACACCGACTTTGTCGACGAGTCTTCGAGATCGGCGGTGCTAGCGACCAACACTCGAAAGAAACACCGATGCGACACCCGAAATTTATTAGACTAATGGACCTTATTTGAGTTGAACAATTCAACTCCAATTATATATATATATATATATACTTATATGCACACACATGCATACACTACGTGTATATATATATATATATTAGCAAATATATATGCAGCACACATATATATATGTCTCTGCTGATATATATATATATATATATATGCACATTGCCCCCCTTTTTATAAGCAATATGGGGGGACAATTCAAGTCCCTGGCCGATGTGGGACTAACCCAAATTGGGTTTCCACATTACATGTATCCATACACATGTTAATCTAATAAATCGAGTCTAATTAATCAATAAATTTAATCTCATTAAATATCCGATTAATCGGTCGCACCATAAATCATCTAATCTCTATTAGACGATTTTATTTGTTTCAAGATATCTCTTCAATTTAGTCGTAGTGTGTGACCCTGTAGGTTCCCAATTACGTTGACAGTAATATCAAAATCTCTATTTCAATATTACAAACAGTGAGTGGCATCTAGCAATGCATCACTGTTACTCAAGTAATCGGAAAGTCAATTTCTCGACGAACCTTGTGACCTCCGTTACCGTGTAATATAATCCCTTTGTCCTCTATATCTCTATTGAGCCCAAGGCATGGTCGATGACATCCTTGTATGGCTCAATATCTCTTTTTCTTGGTTTACCGGGTAAGTCTATCAGAACAAATGAGCTCGATATCATTATATCGACTCATTTGGGTATGCATACACTTTTAGACTTAACCACCAAGTGGCCGTGAGATATCGCTCCCGTTTCGTAGGAGGGACAAATCCTATCTTGATCACTCACATTCCTCTCCATGCTCTGTGGTATACCCAATAACTGTCTTTATAACCATCCTGTTACAGTGGCGTTTGACAGTATCAAAGTATATGACATTACATGTAGGAATCTATGGTGACCTCAAGTCAAAGGACCATTACACTATAGTCACTTTGAGATATGCTAATGACAGTCACGTAACAACCCATGTAGCAATCTCATGGCGGATCAGTCCTATACACATTACTCTTAATGTATACATGTGGTGTGATTTGATATCTCCATATCCATGACCTATGAGATTTGATCATCAATCAACACTTACACTAATCTAACCGTATTATCGTTGTCCTAATTAGCGATAATACTTTGACTATGGACATTTAGGAATAATGTTCAGTAATTATAGGATCTCACAATCAAGTCACACTTGATGCCTATTGAACCTACTATTCCAAGGACATTATTGTGTAAAATCATATTTAGCGCAATCTACACAATAACAGATATGCCTCGTAATATAATGAAATACATGTCATATTACAGAACTGATGATAGATTGCATCTAGGGCATACACCAATTCCCAACACGATTTTCTTTTTAGGACTAAATTGAAAAAATGAAAAGTTGATGATAGAAAAGATAAAAGAAAAAAGATTTAGAACCAAAATGATTAAAATGCTAAAAATTGATGACTAAAAAAAAAACTAATGTCGTAATCTTTTATGGCTAACGGAGTACGCCGGAGGGGTGATTATCCCTAACAAAAGCATATGGTGCAATTTGTCTCGATCCCAAACTATAAGGGGGTTTTTGTACTTTTCCCTTTGACTCTTTTGAGATCTAACTATGAGTGCTGAGAAGTTTTCTGGATACATTAGAATGCGCTAATTCGAACCACATATATATATGCCTGTAAATGTTTGTATCTGTTTATCTTATGCCACAACTCATCATCCTCGTGAATCACCACGGTAAAGTTAATTCCTCAATATATAGCTTTAGTTCAAGCAACTTGTGGTGATACTGTGAACCAGGTTCATTTCTCATCATTTAATGAATTTTGCAGCAAGGCAACAAATCATGATGGAACATTTGCACCTGCTTGGATTGGTTATGGAAATGCTTGTGCTGCTCACAAAGAGGGTGATCAAGGAATGTCTGCTTATCCAACTGCTGCTCGTTTGTTTCCTGGGTATATAAATTAAACTCTGGTTTTCATGAATAGATGGGATGTTCATATGATATGTCATTCACTTCAGTTTTGTTTACAACTTAATGATATAAGTACTTAAAAATTAGTTACAAGTTAGTTATATGGGAAAATGAATAGGAAAGAAAGAGTAAAATGAAAGATAACGGTCACATCTACTTAATCATTAAGTCAAAAACCACTCAATGAGTAAGCAAAAATTTTTGACTTAATAAAATAAGCCATATTTCACTTATTGGTGCTCTTTCCCTCTCACAGAACATTTTCTCATCCTCATCATCCCTCCGCTCTTCCTATACATTTCTTTCTTTAACTAATTAAGTACTTAATTTTTAAGTACTTAATTTACCAACACCACCTAGCTGTTTGGGTAGAGCCTTTTTATTTTGGCCCATTAAACAAGATGGCAGAGCTTGATTTTGACTTGCTGTACCTGCTGCTGTTGTTTCCGGATACAGCACATCACAGTTAATGTTAGGTGTTGGATTCCTTGATAGATCTTGACTTCATACGAATGGTTCTCCCTAATCAAAGCTTCTAGAACAAGTCTGAAATGGGAACGGCAGCCTGATACCATTATTATAATCATGGGTGAACTTGGCTGCCTGGTTGTTCTTTTGTTCCCTATAGTCTGAAACTCGCTTATTAAGTAACAGCTTGTCCTTTTACCAGTTGAATCTTGATATTCTCATATTCCAGGTGCCATTTGCCAGCTTTGTACATCGGGATGGAGCATATGCGAATTCATAGTTTTAAACTTGCCGAGCAGGTAAACTATGTCATCGCAACTGGACTGCCATCGTGGTTACACTGCAAAGTGTTCCTCTGGCATCCGCATGCATTCTGACTGCATCTCAATTTCCGTATGATTTATAGATTTTATCTGACCTTTTGTCATCCAGTTTTTCATGCAGGCTAAATCTATTTGTTTCGACAGATCCTCTTGTACATAATGAACTAGGAGTGGTAGCTTATCACATGAAGGAGTAAGAATATATGCCTTTTCTTTTGGCCATAAGAACATATGCCTTCATCTGAGAAATTTCCAAGCGATAATTCTGGACCCATTTTCTGGTTTATTGGTGTTTGAGAACTTCAGTTAAAACTTTTTGGTTTTCCATGATGATTCTGCCTATTGGTTGTTTTCAGGTTCGATAAAGCTGCACACTGGCTCGAGAAAGCTTTAGCACACATTCCATCTGCTCACAGTGAATTATGGGAACCCACATTGGTTAATCTCGCTCACGCGTACAGAAAACTAAAGTCAGTCACTGGAAGTTGTTTGCTTCTTACATCATATTTTGTTAATCATGTGTATAACTTACTGCATATGCTCTCATGTTTTTAGAATGTTCGATGAAGCGATTAAGACCTATTACAAAGCTCTTACATTATCAACTAGAAGCGCGAGCACTTATGCAGGTCTTGCTTACACTTATCATTTGCAGGTATTCCCTTATTTCTTGAATAAGTACCTCGAAATATGCATGCACATTATATGCCAAGAGAGTTCGTGCACGTTTTCAGTGTGTTTAGCCGACTTGCTGTTGAAGATCATCGTAACTGTATATGCATAGTCTTTAGTTGGATACTGAAATAGAATCTATATTTTCTTTGTGCATGTGCAGAATAATTTGGCTGTTGCAATCAGCATGTACGAAAAGGTAATTGATATTGATATTCTCCTACCGGAGATATAAATTGTTTTGTTAGAGGCCCTGATTATCCCCCCCTTTTTACAGGCCTGGTTGTTGAAGCCCGATGATCAGTTCTGCACCGAGATGTTGGGAGTCGCTCCTGGGGGGACTTATCGCGGAATGGACCCCAAATTGGAGGAGTGTCGTTGACATGGAGTAATTGGTGTATGCATATGTAATTTGTTATGTTATGCCATATTCTATGTTCAGAGGTGGAATTTCACGATTTGGACAGTGAGATGAAGAACGGAATAGAATATAGATGGAGGGAGAGATCAATTTTGGCCTTCAATTAGCTATGGTAGGGTTACCTCACATAGGGAGGCGGAGAAAGAGGTGCAGTGTTATGAAGTTCCTGGGGGTAGCTAAGGACTCCATAATGATTCATTATATCAATAATGTTTATAATCATATCAACAAGGGCATCATAGATTTTGTTGATGGAGATGCCAGGTGGAAATGCAGGAAGCATATCTCGGGTCTCGGTTCATTGTTCGTGAGTTACATCGATCACTACTGGTCGTTGCTGGAATCGATGGAGACATGCATCCCGTGCCATCTAGGGGAGGTGAGGATAGTGATAGAATCCCTCTTCATGGTTTTTTTTGTGCCTGTGGATGCTTTGGAGCCTCATGACATGGAGGCTGGAATTGATACGGAGGAACAAATGCTGTTTCGGGTTGAAAGGTAGCGAGCTGAGCAACAAAAGCCTGATGGAAGCAAAGGAAATGGTGAGAGAGGGCGAGAGTTTGCATAGAGATAGGGCTGAAGCTCCATTGTTGAATATTTCTCTATGGAGACGAACTAATAGTAAAGATCAATTCAGTAAATGAAATGAATGTGTTTATTTAACGTAAGATTGGACATTATGGGATTTCTTCGGTGAAAATATATACTTGGCTTTGATGATTCCCTCTCCACCAATATGAGTAGGCATGCGAAATTCTATGTTTCAATCACGAAACTGTAAAGTTTGTAGATTGAGTCGAAAATGGATTCCCTGCTAAATATGGGTTCCCAACCGACGATTGCCAAAGGGTTTAACGGTTCTATCACATGACAATAGAAAACTAGCCCAATGATGTTCAAATACAAATTCCCCCCTACTCTCTTATACATCCATCAGACCTTACAAATATGGTATTGTACATTCACGAAGAAGTCAATAGAGGAAAGCAAAGTATCATTCCTTTTATATTAAAGAAAGAAAAAAAAAACATCTTTTAAATTTCAAAACGAAAATATTTGGGCCACCGTTGCAAAACATAATAGAAACCCACCCAAACTGTCGGGCGGCCAATTTGGGCCCAAGGGAAAATTTCTATTTGTTTGAATTAGTTGAGAATAAATTCTTTGTTTATCTAAAGAAAAAAAAAAGTTCATATAATATAAGAAAACTACATCGGTCTTTTACATAGCTCTGTCTCAATCAGGACATGGATATGCCTCTGTACTATATATGCAAGTGTTTCCCGTTCCCCCGGTAAATAAATACCCCTTTTGCAAATCTTAGGACAAGCTAGTAAATGTAGAAATGATCGACCATTGACCTTTTAATATGGTTCCCATATTGGTCAAAATTCATTCCGTGCCATATATTTATAGAGACATGCATACCAAAATTTCTAATTTTCAAGGCTGAAAACATAAAAGTTGGACAGATCAATGGTATAAGGTGCCTGTGATTATTAACTAATAACTCAGATTATTATCAAAAGATGATGTAGCGTAATGGCTCACACATTGCTTATTGATCTAGAGATCGCAGATTCAATATCTAGTGGGATTACCCGTGCCTCTTTATTAGTTATTTAATATTTCTCTTTCATTGTACTAGGCTTTAGACTTCCTTTATATAACCGAAAAAATAACTTGGATTATTAATTATTAACTACTAAAATAAGGAGTGAGTATTGAAAGGAAACGATTCTATTTTGTAAGAATCAAGAATATTCCTTCACTATAACTACAAGTGACATAGTTTTGTTTTTTTGTTTTTTGTTTTTTTCCCTTTTGGCAAACAACTATATATGATATAGTTGATGGTATATATGATGAAACTCTCATTGAGTTTAATCAATTATTATACAATTTTTTTTCGGTAGAATATTATACTTTTTCTTTATAACTCATAAAGACAGAGAGAATTTCGTTACATGTTAAATGCTATAAATATAATTCTCACCACCCGTTAAATTGAGTAGAGTAACCTCCCAGACCTCTATATCAAAGCACCGCATCCCTGGGTAGCTAATATAGAAGATGCAGCTTTTTGACACTGCTGCAATAAACTTCAAGTAGAATTAAAAATTAATAAAAAAAAGGTTAGACAATTATAACTTGAAACACAGAAAAATAAAATCTCTTTCCAATACTAATTTTAGAAATTGACCAAATACCAAAACAAATGAAGCAATTCCAACATCGATGAACAGGGCGAGGGCCTCGGGTACCAGGAAGGCCAACGTGGTCCCCGATTCAATTATTATCTCCCGATCATGTGATAACTAAGTACTTTCGAGTCAACGTGTAACTGCAAGGGACTCGAGTTGTACATTATAATTAGCTTCCATTTTGTTCATAAACACATCAAGTCTCGTGTCATTGCCACCCCTCATGTCTCCACCAGACTACAACTTGTTGATATCTTCACCAAGGCATTAGGTCGAGATTGTTTCCGCTTCATCTTCAGCAAGTTGGGCATTGGGAATCCTCATACTCTAATTTGAGGGGAGTACTATTGGATTTTTTAAAAAAAAAAAAAATTAGTACACCTCTTGTATATTTGGTCAATCATACTCTATTAGGTAGCCTAGTTTTTTTTTTGTTGATAAAACTATGAGAGATAATGCTCTCGCTATTTTGGAGATCGAGTATTAAAGGTTATTCCTCCTCCTAATATATGCGCTTCCTGAAACTTAAACTTGTTACGTGATTGGAGCTGCTTATCCAATACTTTATTGCTTGGTCAACCACACTGTATCAACTAGTGTAGTATTATTACCTAGCTTAGAACTCACATGTTTGAAATCCAGTGGAGAAGAAATTTTCTATCTCACTTATCCAAAAAAAGAAAAAGTGATCATATATAGCAACAAAACCACTTCAACTTTTCACTAGCTCCGTCTCAATTCGGACGTGGATGCCTCTGTACTATGTGCGCGATTGTTTCCCGTTCCCCCGTAAACAAATACCCCTTTTGCAAATCTTAAATATTACAAGCTTGAAAATCTAGTTTAACGTCTCTCTAGAAATGATCGACCACTGACCTTTGTAATAAGGTTCTGATATTGGTCAAATATACGTGCAATATCCTTATTTATGGGGACATGAATTCACATATAATTATACAAAAAATTTCAAATTTTCAAGGCTGAAAACAGCAAGTTGGAAAGGTCAATGGTAGAGGCAAGTATGGTGCAATTGAGCTGACCTCTGCTGGTGGGTCAAATTGCGTCTCAATCTTCAAGAGCATTTCAATTTCTTTTACTTTTCTTCTCACTTTCTCATCATCGAATCAATAATTTCTTTAAAGCCCCAGCATTGACTAATTAAGAAGAGAATATAATACACGAAGGAAAAGGGAGAAACAAAAGAAAAATAGCGTAAGGAGTGCTTTTTTTTTTTTCGAGTCATAACGGAAATTCATGAATTTAATAAAGGGATAGAAAGTAAAAATAAAAAGAATAGGGGAAGTTTTAATACTGGAGAGAAATTTGAGAACCCTTAATTTTATATTAAAGTATATGTCGCTTATCATTTTCTTCCTCATCAGAGTCGGATTTATGCATTGGATTTGTTCCAAAATAATAATTGAAGCATATACAAATATGAAAAATTGCAATTAGATGAAGCGGTCAAATCTAGTTGAAAATCGGAAGGATAGAAGAAGTCATGTTATTATGATACAAAGATATTAAAAACATGGAATCTTTGCATTTCGTGGGGTGGAAACATTGTCGTGGGAGAAGGGAGGTAGAAAACGCTTGTTTATTCATCTTTCGACATCAAGTATCCATTGATATCCGTCATTATACAATTATTATATTATATATGATCACATTGTGTTGAGAATAGAAAAGTCAAAGGGAAAAAGAAGAATCCCACAGTGGAGCATGCTGAAAAATAGGGGATTCATATGAAATGCAGTTTGAGCTTTTGACTTGAAATTGTGTCTAAATCTATTAAGTCCGGTGAAATTTAAAATGGTATTAGAGCACACAGTAACGATCCTAGGATGTGCATGCGCCGGTGTGTGAGGACTCATATTATGCCAATGAAGTTCAAGTCTGGAAGTGGAAGCTCAATTCGTAGTAGTTTGACCCCCCTCACTCGAGTATGGAAGATGAAGCCCACCTTGAGGTGTGAAGTCCCAAGTCTGGAAGAGGGAAAGAGAGCTCAACTCGAGGTGTAAATTGTTAAGGGCGAGTGGTTAAGGTTCACGTGGCACATGTGTAGGCGAAGTGAGAAAGACCATATAGTGTCACGTGAGGACCAGTGTTAAAAATAGAAAAGTTAAAAGGAAAAAGAAAAATCCCACACTAGTAACAAAGAAGGAAAATAGAGTGTTTATAAAAAATTGAGTCTCATAACTTAACAGTTCAAGCTTTTGAATTGAAATTGAGCTCAAATCCACGTATCTCCGATGAAATTTAAGATATTGAAACTGATTCACATTTTATATATTATTACGTACATCAAACCCAATAGTCACGATCTGCGTATACAGTTTGATCAATTCGGACACACCATCCTTCATTTCGCCTTCAACTAAATATTATTTTAAAAATGGACAATTGAAAGATCTAGATACATGATGATTTTTCACATCGATTCTCCAACAGATCGGAGACGGTCTCGCTGGAAACGACTTCGTCTAACGTAACTTTCTACGGCATGGCTTCTTGGGCTTGTCCCTATGTCATGGGATTTAGCTAATGTAACAATCAAATGTCGGGGAGAAAATGCGTGGTCTAATTAATTGATTTTAATTGACACTTGATTGACGAATTATTTTGAAAAGTCAAAATGTAAATCCTTAAGGAAAATAAAAATTGAATTTAAAATCCAGCAATTTGCATCAGTTCATTTGAACACAAGGAATGTATTCCGGCAATAGTTGAATGTATACGTAGACAATATGATATGATTGACACATATATTAATTTAATGTAAAGCGCCTATTCTTTTTAAAAGGATACGTATTGAACTTATTCTCTATATGTGTTTTATTTTATTTTATTTTGTTATTAATTAAGTTCAATAGTAATTTGCCAAGATATAAAGTAAACGATGCGACACATTTGCTATTTTATATAATTATCGCTTTGAAATTCCTCGGACGGAAGTAGTTTACCTGAAAATTCTTTGGCACAAGGCATATTGACTAATGTTGTGATTGTGAATACTTTTCACGATTCTCAATTTTCATAGCTTAGGAGACATTTATTCCTGGAAATGATGACAGAAAATAGCAATTTTTCTTGTTAATAGTTTTTAAATAAGAGAAATTATCACTTAGTTGTCAATAGTCATATGACCATGCATACATGACTATCGATTATTTCACGTAGTCATGCGTGGTGACTGCCAATTACTAAATATAGTTTGTCACTTCAATAAATTGCAGGGTTCGAGCGGCACGCTCCACACTTGATAATGAATAATAGGGTACATGACTCATGCATGGTCTAATTTTTCTTCTTGCAATGGAGAGTCACAGAAATAGATATAAAGAGATATTAATTGGGAGAAATAATTTTATTATTTTTTTCTATTCTCAAGGCGAGGAAGTGTTCAATATGAGGTTGTATTGATGTTCTGCTACTTCAAATAGAAATGCATCTTCAAAAGAGGACGCGTTCTCGTTCGGTAATCAAATGTTTCAGATTCAATATTCAGTGGGATTACCCGTATCCAATTATTAACTATTTTATGATTTATATTTTATTATATTAGGCCAACAAAAATATAAATATATCAATATATATATATATATATGCACATGTGTGCGCGCGTTGTTTGTGTGTGGACTGAGAAATGGTCCAAAATTGACTGGTGCTTGTCTCCTACTCCAAGTCTCCATTAACATTTCATTAAATTTTCACAAGTGATCTATATCGTTTTGGCGCATTAAATTAGAATAAAAAAATGAAATCATTAATTGAAGGGAAGACATATATAAACATATATATGTATATATAATATACATAGATATAATTTTTGGACGGAGCGAGGACAGTGAAGAAAAGGGGGGAGATATATAAGGTAAGACGTTGACATACCGTGCGGGGTTCCCACCAAACGCTTGAAAAATAAAAACAAAGAAATATATATTCCATTATATTTATCGGAAAACATATTCCATTTGATTTCAAACTATATATATATATATTCCCTTTGACGTATGTTATGTTGTCTTAATAATTAAAGAATATTTAACCCTATCGTCAGCCATGCATATACGTATTTATGCGCGACTTTCCAAGCAGGCTACTTTGATAATTCTTTTTATTATAAGTTATTTTTTTTAGTTATAAAAGAGACCTATAGACTTAGTAAGTTATTTATTTCTTTAACCGAAAGGGTTATTTATGTCTTTCCTTATTTGGATTTATGATATCTTCTTTTATATTTATATATGGTGGACTTTGTGCCAAGAGATTGCTTACAGAACATGATATATAATTCCCAGGTCAGTATCCTCTCTATATATGTATATAGACATGTGAATATCGAAAAGTTATTAAATGAATGAATTATATTATTATCTGAATATATCACATCTTTTTTCATATAATACGATTGATCGTCGGGGAAAAAAAAAGCAAAAAAGGGTTGCTACTAAAAATTTCACCAAAATTCAGGGATGTGTCTACAGTTCACGTGATTAATTTAGCTAAAGTTCTTGATATCATCACCTGCTCGGGCAAAGCCCTCCACGACAGATAATTGATAAAACTTGATTTCTAAACAGCATTTTAATTCTCAATATTGAATAAGGGGATGTGTTCTCGCTAGAAATAAATATATATATTGAATTTTTGTGCCATTTATTTTTCTCATTCCTATTATTTGTTAGATTGATCATGATTCTCCTTTATAAAAAAAATTTAAAAAAATCTCAATATTGTTGGTTAACTATACGCAAAGTATAAATACCTTCACCTACCCATCATATCATATATATGACGAATTAGGGAAGAGTTGTTGTGAAAGCTCAATTTTCTCCATAATATGCGTCTTTTTTTATTGGAAAATGCTCCTCCCTCTTATTCAGAGGATGACGTGGCTTGAAATTACCCTTGCTTTAAGTTGAAATTACAGTTTTGCCATATGTGAGTATATCGGCACAAAATTCGCAAGAAATCTTTTCTTCATTTTTTCCCTTCCGAGGCCGCGGGCATGAAAAGGGGTCCATCTCTATCAGTTCAGGCCCTCCATGCATTCTTAATTAATATGTGCACGCAAGTTCGTGGTTTTACACATACATGTGTTACGCATGCATGCATATCATAGCATAGCATAGCATATTATATATGTATATATATATAGTGCATGCATGGCCATACATGCATTTTTTTTTTCTAATCCGGGATGTCCAAGCTTTGCCCAACTAATCTTTGCGACTTCGTGAACCCCCGACGACGCGCGGAGCGGATAATCACGCGTAAAGCGCTCCGATAACTCTAAGGAATTTCGAACCCGAAATCGAGAGATATTCGAACTCCTTCTTAACCACGGCCATACATGCATTACATATATTAATTGGTCTACATAAATTTGGGCTTGGTGTGTAATAGTTTATTAATATGAGAGCATAAGAGGACGTGCGAGAAGGGACAGACATCCTCGTTCTCGAATAATGTGATCGATCCGCAATAATAGCGTCCCGTATTCTCATGCAGAAATAAATTAATTGTTAAATGATATTAACATTAGAAAAAAGGCAAAACAACCTAAAACTTTATTAGAAGAAAGGGAACAAATGTACTGGGCCTACTGGCTAGAGTTGACTTCACTGATAAGCTGCCAATGTGAATATACATATATATACACATATATATTTAGGGTTTTCGAATTTCTATACTTTTTAAATTATATATCGATTCGGCGTTTATGTGTCGATTTGGCTATTGTGAGTGGATGAAGATAGAACATACTTGATGGAAACACCTTATCAATACTGTGTATAGTTGGGACAAAATTTAACAGCATATAAATGCACAAAGGGGTCTTTAGCAACAAAGTAATGTTTTAGCGTATCATGAATATGTATACACACACACACAAGATGGAAAATTTTATCATTCTTCCCCATCCCTTGATCCATCTAGCCATTATAACACCACTGAGCCTCATCGTCCAGTGCTGATCTGATGACTCAAAAATTTAATTAGGGACCAATGACCATATCCGAAAAGAGGCAAAAGTTGTTTGGGCACAAACACAAATACATGGGCATATCGACTTCTCTCAAGGCCCTCGTGAATGGTAAAATAGTGATGACCAATTCAAGCAAAGGAAGAGAAGTGCACATTATTCACTAAAAAGAAAAAAGAAATCACATTCTACAAATCGAATTGCCAGGTCTACATTTGTGTGTGTGTAAAAGTACGGAATTAATGTGCCATCGAGAATACACGTGCAAAGAACGACAAAAGGTTCCATACATCTAGAAAATAAATCCTCCTTTTCATAGTTGATCATCACAAACTTCCCATGCTTGTCAGCTGTATAATAAGCAAAAGATCAATAATGCAATATTCCGATTCATTACGATCTGTACATTTACAGTTCGTACAACTGGTCTCGTCTCGTAGGATTACATGGCAAAAAGACTAAACAAGGATTAAGCAAACTCAAACAATACGCCTACTGAAGGTTCGTGGTATAGTCTTTTCGTCTCGTTATTGTATATATATGTAACCTCTTTCCCTTTTTGTTTTCCATTAATTTTGGGCAAAAGGCACTAGTGATCTCTTAATTTGTTGCATTCGGGAATCAAATGATGTTGAAGAATTCTGATTAATAACTTACTTTTCATATCAATATTATGAAATCAAATCCAACCAATGCTTGTTTTGGTAATAAAGGATAATCTATTATATATATGCTGATGCTGCTACATGTAGGTCGTGTATATACCAACAACTCTTTTTTTGGCTTATGAAAAACGACTCTTTTTTTAGATCTCACGATACTATTAGCCACTCAACAACTTGGAAACTTGTGTATCCAAGTTGGTGAATTTAACTTAGTTTTGTATGTCAAGTCATTATTTGCACAAACACAAATATTCAAGATGACATATATGTATATATACCGGATACCTGTTGCTTTTCTGCTTTATGTGTAGTACTGGATGGGATTTGCCAGGCTTAAAATCTACCCTAGTCCATTTTCTAAGTAGTCAAAGCAGGCCATCGGCGTGCCGAAGCCTAGTTCATTTACGGGAAGTAATTACTTCCAACGATCTCCAGGCAAGATTCGAACTCCAGATATCAAGGAAACGAGAGTAAGCTCTATTTTCCATCCAATCCAATCTCCTATTGGATGAAACCTATTAATTAGTTGAGCTCAACAATGTATAATTATCCCTCATTTATCTGACAAAAGGCAAAGACAATCCGCTAAACAAACCTTTTACATATAGTTTACCATAAATATAACAATTTCTTGTGAAATATTTGTGTCTCGTTTGCCTCTTTTGGACTTGGTAAGAGTAGTAATTTTTTCAATAAAATTATGATTTATCCTCAAATTATATTAAATAAAATTAACCTCGCCTTGCATCGGTTTGCCCTATCTATCTCAATATTTTTTGAACAGTGATCTTTTTTTTTTGTGTGTATCTGCCTAGTATACGGAGACTTAATGGACCACAACTGATCAGTTCGAGAATGATCGTCCCACTAAGTGATTAATATTGTTACTTTATTTATTTTTTTATGTTTTGGGTGAACATTGTTGGTTTTCTTTTTTTCTTCTTATAAATTAGAGAAGAGATTAGTCTTCCCCCCAGAAGAGATCCGGGAAAACATCCCCCGTGATTCTCGATGGGGGGAGGCCCATTAATGACAGATTCAATAATAATTAGTTTATTTCTATAACCAAAAAATAATTATTTTATTTCCTTATTTATTTATTTTCTAATCTAGGGTTTGGTTCCTCACCATCGACAGCAAGGCATCACACATGCGTCAACAAATGCTAATTGCCCATTCTGCCCCTTCTCGGTTTACTATAATTTAATAATACTAGAAATGAGACCCGTACTGTATGCTGATCAAATAGATAAAAATCGATACAGATTCTATAGCTATATTATGTCAAGTAATAGATAGTTCAATTAGAATTTATCAAAATAATAGGATCACTATTAAATACAAAAAAAAATTGCTAACTATATATATATTTTTTTAGTGAAGAAGGATATCACGTCCAAAGTAGAAGAGAGCGGTGAGGGGAGAGAAAAGTAGGAGATGTGAGATTGAGTAAGAAAGATATGTTATTGGATAGCTTTTTATAAGTAACATGACCAAATTAATTCTAAATCAAGGGTTTTTTGATAATTAAACCATATCTAATATCGATAATATAAGAATGAGAAAATGAAATCAAGCCCATCCTTGTTCCTTTGTAACAGTTATAGATAGATATCAACAACATGAAAAATTGCGATGATCGAGCACCATTGGAGCTTTTCTTTGAATTGTATCTCTTGGCTACTAACACAACATATATAATGGCGATTTCTTAATAATTAGTTAATACTAATATCTCATGATGCTGGAATGCTCGCTGGACAGGGAGTTTGCGAGTTGGAGGTCCCCAACTCTATTACTCCCACTCCCCCCCTTGCATCAGAGCAAGGAAAAGTGGCTGAATGGAGTGACTTGCACGGGGACAATATCGAAGTCCCTTCCAAAGGAGAGTCCTCACAGGTGAATAGCAAGCAAGTTCTCTTAGAAGATGTGAAGTCTCGTTCTGATGCGATCAGCTCAGATGATGAGCTGGAGGTATCCTCGCGTCGGGGAGTTACAACACAGAATCAGAGCATTACAGTGGAGGAGGTGAAATCAACCCAGAAAGTTCAAGGCAAAAGGAAACCTAGAACGGGCAAGGGAGGTAAACCTCCTAAATTACTATCATGATAATTACCTCTTGGAATGTTAGAGGGATAAATGACCCTCTGAAACAGAAAATGGTCTTTAAGTTTGCGAAGGAACACGATATAGGGATTTTTGCTCTCATTGAGACACGGGTAAAGGAAAACAATTGTCTAAAGATAGTGAATAAATGGAAGGGCTGGTTGTTGATGAAAAATTATCAGCATGCCCATAATGGCAGATTGTGGATTCTGATACGAGAGGACTTGCAGGTGCAATTCCTTAGCAAAACTAGTCAATATATCCATTTATTGGTAAATGTTCCCAAAGGAGTTGGTTGGGTTGCTTTGACTTTTGTTTATGCTTCAAATGACTTGTCGGAAAGAAGGGTGTTATGGCATGATCTGCAGACTTTAACAGTGGGTATGAGGTATAGTTGGATGTTGATGGGTGATTTCAATGCAATTAAAGAATTAGAAGAGGCCAAAGTAGTTGGGAGGGAAATTGTTGTTGATCAAAGTATAAGAGAATTTGCAGACTTCATTAGCACATCGGAGCTTAAGGATCACCCCTATACCGGCTGTTTTTTCACATGGAGCAACAAAAGACAGGAGGGGTTTCAAGCTAGGAAGATTGACAGAGCGTTGGTTAATGACTTATGGTTTCAACGGGATATTGCCTCAACAGTGGAATTTCTTTCTCCCGGAATTTCTGATCATAGCCCTATCATGTTGAGATTTGGTGCCAAAGAGAATGCGGGCCCAAAGCCTTTTAAGTTTTTCCATTTCTGGACTGAGCATCCAGAGTACTTGAAACTTGTGGAACGTGTGTGGATGGAGGTCCAGGAAGGTAATCCTATGGCAGTGCTTTACAAGAAATTGAGGAATCTAAAGAGACATCTGAAAGATTTCAATAGATCTTACTTTGGGGATGTGCATGCTAAAGTTGACGCCTTGCAAACTCAACTCGCTCAGATCCAAACTGAAATTCTTGAAAGTAATTGCATGTCTTCTGAAATTATGGAAAAGGAAATCGCTATAAGGGTTGAGCTATTAGAAGCCATGGATAAAGAGGAGAAGCTACTGAGACAAAAGTCAAGGGTGGCATGGTTAAAAGCGGGGGATCAGAACACTTCTTTCTTTCATAAGGCAGTGAAGATAAGAAATGCAAGAACCTCCATTCGAGTACTCTACACTAACTCAGGTTCCAAGCTGGAAGATATACATCAAATAAAAGCGGAAGCAGTCAACTTTTACCAAAGCCTTCTAGGAGAAAAGGATGCAAGCGTAGCGGGCACCTCTGCGACGCAACTTTCTTCTATTCTCAAAAAGAAGATCTCTCAGGCTCAACAACAACTGCTTGTGTCTCCTATCACAGAAGAGGAAATCAAATCAGCTCTGTTCTCAATGGGAAATGATAAATCACCTGGCCCAGACGGCTTCACGGTGTATTTTTATAAGCATGCTTGGAGAATTGTTCATAAAGACTTCTTTGCTGCTGTACAACATTACTTTTCGACAGGCGAGCTGCGCAGAGAGGTGAATTCTACAATATTAGCACTTGTCCCTAAGAAGGAGAAAGCTGATCGCATGAAGGACTTCCGCCCTATCTCATGCTGCAATGTGGTGTATAAATGCATTACCAAGGTGATCACCAACAGAATGAAAGGGGTCCTTCCTGATGTTATAAGCCTAAACCAGACAGCTTTTGTGCAGGGCAGGAGAATATCTGACAATGTCTTGCTTGCTCATGAGCTTGTAAGAAACTACCATAGACAAGGAATAACCCCCCGTTGTGCTATCAAAATTGACCTAATGAAAGCCTTTGACTCCTTGAACTGGGATTTTATTCTTAACTGTTTGAAGGTCATGGGATTTCCCCTATCATTTCTCAGATGGATCAAGGGATGTATTACCTCTCCTTACTTTTCAGTGGCTGTCAATGGCTCCTTATGTGGTTACTTTGCCGGCCAAAGGGGATTGCGACAAGGTGACCCCCTATCACCCTATTTGTTTGTTATTGCCATGGAGGTCTTCTCAAAGCTTTTGGACACTGCTGCAGACGAAGGCAGAATCGGCTTCCATCCTAGATGTAAGTCTATCAAGCTCACCCATCTTTGCTTTGCTGATGATCTATTCTTGTTCACAAACGGGTCCAAAGAGTCTCTTGTTGCCATTCTGGAAGTGTTGAACACCTTTTACAACTGGTCTGGGCTCAAGCTGAACCCTGAGAAATCTGAAATCTTCACGGGAGGCATCACTGAGGAAGGGATCTCTATATTGGTGAATAGCTCGGGTTTTAAGAAAGGTACTCTTCCTGTGAGATACTTGGGGCTCCCTCTTGTCTCGGGCAAGCTTTCCACGAAGAACTGCGAGGCTCTTACTGAGAGAATCCTAAAGCGTATAAGGAGTTGGTCTGTGAAACACTTGTCTTACGCGGGACGAGTACAGTTGATCAATTCAGTACTTTTCAGCATGGCCAGCTACTGGTGTATCCACTTCATTCTTCCCAAGAAAGTCATAAAGTTGGTGCAGCAGAAGTGCAGATCCTTCCTCTGGAAAGGCCTTGAGCAGCATATAGGAGGAGGAAAGCTCGGCTGGGAAACTCTATGTCTTCCAAAGTCTGATGGAGGACTCGGTATCAAGGACCTAACCCTGTGGAATAAGGTATGCGTACTCAAAAACCTTTGGTCTCTCCTCGTGCGTTCAGGGTCTCTTTGGGTGGCCTGGGTTGCTAAATATTTAATCAAAGACCGAAGTATTTGGTCTTTAAGGATACCTGGTGATTGTTCTTGGAACTGGAGAAAACTTTTGCAGCTGAGGACTTTGATGTCTCCCTATATCCGCTATTGTGTTGGCCCTGGTACGAATGTATCTTTCTGGTATGACAAGTGGTTACCGGTCGGTTCTTTAATAAACTATTGCACCAGGGGGCTCCAGTGCTTTCCGTCGATTAGGGAGCACGCAACAGTTAGTTCGATTCTGGTTGATGGATGCTGGCATTGGCCTAGAAGCTCGGATCTGCAAGCTGGCCTGCTCCGTGATCTCGCTAATGCAATTCAACTCTCTGATCGTGATAGGGTCACATGGACGGCTCACAAATCCGAGACATTTTCTGTTGCTAGTGCGTGGAAATGCTTTAGTCCCAGAAGCCAGAAGATGGAATGGAGGAACGCAATCTGGTTTGAGGGGCAGTTTCCTCGATCCTCTTTCATTAGCTGGCTTTGTATTCATAATAGATTGAGTACAAAAGATAGGCTTATGAGTTGGAGAATCTCGATTACTGCACCCGAATGCGAATTCTGTAGTTTGGAATTGGAGACCCGAAATCACCTCTTTTTTGAATGCCCTATCACCCAAGGGATTTGGAGAAGTTTATTAGACCGTGTTGGAATGAACAAACACAATGTCGACTGGAATACGGAACTTTGCTGGGTCTCCTCTCTCCGTGGAAAGAAGCTGGATATTATTTGTCTTAAACTTCTCTGGACTCACTACATTTATTGCATCTGGAGGGAGAGGAACGCCAGGCTCTACCGGAATCAAGTCTCGCCTCCAACAATTATAATACGAAGGATCTTCTCGGATGTGAAAGCAAAGTTGTCTGTTCTCCCTCGATTCTCATGCAAAATTGCACACTCTATCATTGCGAGGCATATGTTTCACCATTTTGATACTGCAACTAGTTGACTTGGGAGTAGCTCTTGGGTATTTTTTATTTTACTCCGTATAGAGGAAAATGGTATTGGTTTCTGATGTAAATTCATCTGTTATCAATGAAGTTTCATCATTTATCCAAAAAAAAAAAAAATAGTCAGTTTAAACTGCATAAATAAGATTTCATTTCGTTCTATTTCCATTGGTCGGACCAACTTTGTGAAATAAGTTGGTTCACTTGAAGCTTAATTAGAAGTAGAACCCATCTCAATCTCAAATATTATTAACGTAGCCAAGTTGATTGATTTAGTCGATCGAACTTTAAAAGCATAAGTTCACTTGCCAAAAAAAAAAGGCTTAAAAGCATAAAAGATAGTTATTTGCACTAAAAATCTGTTCTCCGTGCATATCAATTTTCAATAAGATGAAAAGGTCAAATTTTACATGAAATTCGATAAAAAAAATGATGATATTGACAAATGCATTTGGTTTTAAGCATGAGAAGCTTCTATATATATGCATAAGATCGAGTTTGACATGGATCTATTAGCTAGCACCTTCTAGAATATGGGAGGATAATATACGTAAGCACACATCGATGTACAACTTAAATTAAGTGCTTGAAAATGAAAATATACATGAATTAATTAAAGTAGGTGCTTGAAAGAATTGGAGTACAATGGCCCTCTTAATAAGTCTAGATTTCTTTTTCATCAAAGAATCTTTTAACTAAGAGGTTTCGATTTTGATATTTGTGATGACACTGCCCGTACTCCTTATTAGCTATTAGAATTTCTATTTCATGTTATTAAATTTATGTACCTCCATTGTAACCTAAAAAAATAAGTCTATATTTTTTTTTCTTGAAAGGCAATGGCTTGCTTTGTTTGGTTTTAGAATTTATTTTTAACTCTACTCCATTTAATTCTACTTATCTTCAATTTAACAATATAATTATTACTTTTCTTTTTTTTTCAATTTTTTTAACCATTCAATTCAATTTTTTAATACTAAATTTTATCTACTATTCATTATTTTTTCACAATTCAACAACACAATCATTATTTTCTCTCAACTATTCATTATTTTTCTCATAATTCAATAACACAATCATTACAACTCAGTTAAATATATATATATATATATATATATATAAAGTTAGAATAGAGTTGAGCTATGGATTTTCCTTCCTTTCGCCGCATTTCGCTCAAAGGATTGAAGGGAGATAGTGCATCATCAACTAAAGAAGGAAAAGGAGACCTATCCACCCCCATCATCAAGAGGACATCGATTCATCTAAGCTCAACTCTAATCCCAAATAAGGTGTTAATAACTCTATACTTTTATGAATTAGTATAATGAATTTTCTATACTAATTCATCAAATGTAGAGTTATTAATTATTAAAATGATTTTTCTAGATATACATATATAGTACTTCATTCATATTTTAGTTCCTTTTATGCCCTAATTACGAAAAAATAAGAAAAGAAAGAAACTGATTGTTCCGGGGCTGGATTCTCCAAATAATATAGAAAATTCAACCAACTTAATAAGTTGGGGTTTCGTTGATTTGTTTATCCTCTCCGAGAAATGCTTTCATTGGAAAATTAAGCTCCCATCATATATGCAAGGCATATGCATGCATGCATCCACCCATTACCACATGCCCGTCACATGGATATCCATGCATGCATGGTCATGCACCCACACATTTCAGATTATATAAACACAATAATTAATATACATATAATTAAAAGAAATGTACAGGCAGATAAAATATTTATAAGGTCAATAATTGTTTAATTATGGTCCCTGTGGAGTAAGCCAGAGACACAGTCGGTCTTCAATCTCGTTATATTTATCTTCTCCCTATCAAGATCTAGGGTTTCCATTTCACCCTATGGAATCCACACATCCATTCTCTTCATTCCTTTTGTTTGATCGATTATACTTCCCCCTACAGGAAAATATAAATTAATACTATATATATATATATATGTATATGTAATTTGAATACAGATATAGAGCTGAAGTTCAATGGCGCTGGGGAATTCGGATCAGAACCAAGACGAGTGCGAGAGTACTGAAGAGAATGAAGATGGATGTAGTGGTGATGATAACCTTATTATCAGCGGAGGAAGCTCGAGCAACAGCACGGTGGAAGAGACTGAGAAAAAGTCTTCTGTGCGGCCGTATGTTAGATCGAAGATGCCAAGGCTCCGGTGGACACCTGATCTACATCTCCGATTCGTCCAAGCTGTTGAAAGACTTGGTGGGCAGCATAGTAAGTTAATTTGCCCAGGATTAATCGAGTCCTAGCAGTTTACCGTATTTTCACTTTTCATCAATTTTTGACTTGAAGGTCATCTTAAAATTTGTAAAATTTTCTTTTTGTCTGAAGAAATTGTATTTACTAGCAGTTTTAATTTATGGGAAATTGTTCATCTAAATAAAGAAAAAAGGTTCACCAAAAAAATTATGGGCAATTTTATCACCAAAAAAAAATTATGGGCAATGTAGTTTTTTAAGGTGAAATTTAATGTCCTAGAAACAAGAAAATTCATTTTTAAGGTTCTTTCATATTTTTTGCTGATTTTTTGAAGGCGATTAAAATGTTTTTAAGGATATTCACCGAAAAAAAAGTTACCAAGTATTTTTTTTTTCTCCCTAATTGAGTAAGGAAATTTGGACATTTGCAAGGAGTCACAGCAACCCCCTTAATATTTATTGACACAATCATATATACAGACACATATATACTATTGAATTTCTGACATTAGGTTTGTTAATTAACTCTCCAGGAGCAACACCTAAGTTGGTTCTTGAAATGATGAACGTCAAAGGGCTTAGCATACACCATGTGAAGAGCCATCTTCAGGTGATCCATCTCTTTCAATTATCAAATTCTTCATTCATATCGGTTTTTCTTCTCTGATAACTTTTCCGTGTTAATCATTTCATTCGTATCAGATGTTCAGGAACAGGAAGGTTGATGGCCCTGGTCAAGGTACATAATTCACTTGATCTATTTGTTTTCCGATTTTATTCCCCAATCAAGAGAGAAAATACAAGGGTTTAGTTTCTTTAAATCATTGGGAGTGACCTTCTTCTTGTGATGGCACAGCTTTATCGGGTCATAGGCAATTCCAGAATTATGGAGATCAGCACAAGATTCTTAACCTTGGCCAACTTCCAATGCTGCAACAACTTCATAATAGCCGAAATTTTACAGGTTTCAGGTACCAGCTTCCGCAAAAATAATCTGGTCCCTTTTATTGTTGTGGCAGCACAAAGAATCCTTCACTTACGGATATTCATGATTTGTATATGATGAGATGGACAGGGCAAAACCCTTGCCAATATTAGATTAATATCTCCAGCTTAAAAGATATAAGCATCTATTTTCCAAGGATTACGACAGTATCAATAGATGAAATTGCAGGATATACTACCAATGGAGAAATGCCATTAATTTGCTCTATACAAGATGTGAGAATGTATTGATCATATTCACAAATTCATAAGATTTGCCACATAAATGGCTTAATTGATCCGGTCATGAGGTTAATCAGGACGAAGTTAAACCTGAGAGGCTATACCAACGTACCTAACCCCGAAAAAGTGAACGTTCAAACTTGCTATTCATAAAGAGCAACATGGACTAGGAGGAAGTTCTGATTCTTTTTTTTTTTTGGCCAAAGAAGTTCTGATTTTGTAACTAGCTAGGGTTTTACCATAATATATACATTGTCCTATCTTTTGTACATAGATCTATTTCTATTGTGGAGTCTTCCCCGCAAACAAAACAAGAATAGTTACAAACATGTCTCTCTGTCGGTCATAAAGCCCGAGAACCAGATTGAAGTTTGTGCCCTAAATAATAATTCAATACATGTGTGATATTATAACAATATATATGCATGGATGTTTCTCTATATATAAATTTGGGAACTTGGGAGAAATACACGCTGATTGACCATTGTGGATATTGGTCTTGTTCGTTGATATATATATATATATATATACGTATATATGTATGTATGTATTTGCCGCCTAGATGACAATAAATAATTTTCTATAGCTAATTAACTAAGTAATCTTCTAATCTGTCTTTGATATTGTTCATCAACGTGAAGATATGGAGAATCTTATTGGAACGCACAATCAGCCGGGCGCCACAAATTGCAGAATAGTATCCCTGTCGGAGATTTTCCTCAGAACAGACAGCTTGTAGAAGAGATCGGACCTCGTCAGCTATGCAGAAATGTGTTGGCCGATAAAATATTCAGCCTCACTAGGGCTCAGATCAATGGCTCAACCGGCATGGATCCCCCAGAGCCAAACGACGACCGAGGCAGCAGCCAGGATCATGTTGGATACCGGACAAGCCTCGAGTACTGGGACGATAAGATGGCTAAGAAGCGGAGGTTGTCAACTGCAGAGCCGGTCAATATTGACTTAACCCTATCTCTCGGAGTGAAAGCAAATGACGATCCATCGGATGGGGATGAGGAAGATAGGGAGAAGGGTTCTGAGGAGTCGTCGGGGATTAGCGATGATCTATCTCTCTCGCTTTGCTCGGCCTCTCCAAGACCCGAAAGGGTCAGGAGAAAGGAGTGTACTGATGGTAGTAGTGAAGAAGGAATGAATGATTTTAGTTGTAGTAAGAATGGTAATGGTGGGTTGATGATGATGAGGGCAAGTACTCTGGATCTGACTCTGTGAATGAGACAGCATTCTAAGTGAGATCTTGAGGTACTTGTTCTGGATATCAATACAAACAATAAATAAATTATCCAAAGACATTTATCTATGATAATAATTATAATGTGTAGTGTTTTCTCTGTGGTGGTCATGGGCCAAATTCACGTTCTTTTTCCCCTACGGATATCATGTGCCAGTTGGCATGTTGAATGATTTGGATGCATCAAAATCGATTTAGTACGCATTCGTATGTATCAAATATATAACTCGACCAGAAAAGTCCAGTACTAGTTGGTAAAAACCACAAATCCATCAGCAAGAGATTATGAGAGTGCTCTAAGAGGATCCCCTAATACTGATAAAATACCCTAAATGATTGAAATCGGCACCTGATCCCTTGTTGAAGCGCCAGTTATCATGATATAATGATCTCTCGCATTTTCTAGCTTTCTAGGGTGTTATCGGTATTTGATATAGTGAAAAACTTCACACCAGAACTTGTATATTTGAAGGTAAAAACTCATCACTTTAAAAAAAAAAAAAAGGAAAGAAAAGCAAAAGAAGATGATAACTCATCCCGCCATGCAATTACCGACGCACAAAGACAAGATGACTGTTTGCTCAAACAAATTCCATAGGCAAGCACATGTCGTCATAGTAGAGAATCATATGGTATATATTATAAATGGAACTAGCTCATGTCGTCACACCAATATAAGTTCATGAAAGTAAAGAGAATATTAACATGATGGCATCGCCGTGCGTACGGTAGCTAAAATGACACTCGAACGTGAAAAGAGTCACCAACACACTAATTAATGAATTTATCAAAAAAAAAAAACACACTAATTAATGAAAGAGTAATAGCCCGCGGGAAGAGATGGAGATCCTGATCCTACCCCTACACCAGACACCCTAGGCAAACCGAGCTTCTCTTCTCCGCGAGCTGGGCATACAAATGTCCTAAAGTTTAGAAAATGCTAGATAAGAGGTCCTGTGAAAAGCTTGGAGCCGAGGAGAGTTTTCGAACTATTTCGGGAATCCATGTTCAAGAACATTACCGCACACAACATCGAGTGCAATTGTTAATTCTCCCATGCCTTCTGACCTTCTAATCTGAAAGGAGCTGCCCTCAGTCTTTGCAGATGCAGGTGCGCGGTAATATATTTCTAACAGAGTCCATCTAAAACTCGAATATCATAGAGGCAATTGAAAAGACTCCCGCTAGCATGCTCTGAAGTAAGCCATGCTTCTCGATGAGTTCAAAATCATCTACTGTATGAGAGCAAATTAAATTAGAACCGTCCAACATAAACTTGCCAACTCAATGCAACATATTTGGTTTCCGTTTGGCTTCTTTTCTTTTTTTTTTTTGGGAAGAATAGAAGCTTGGGCGCCTAACCAAACTGGACCCGATTCTGTCTTGGGCCTGAGTCCACTCTACTCCCACTTAAAAAGGCCTTTTCAAGACCCAAGCCCAGGTCCAGTTTCAGGCCCAGCCCATTCATCGCTGGCTTTCTTCTACTTCTGCACACGAGCTCTATGTACCGAACCTTCTTTCTGACCGACGCTTCATAATCGTCGCCCGGTCCGGTGGCAGCTGATCTGAACTCTCGACGGCCTCCGGCGATCTGCAACTCCACTCCATCAGCCACTGCAACCGCTGCTGACATCGCCCAGCTGAATCTGAAAGAGGTTGGCAACGTTCTTATGTTTAGAATTCTGAAAATTTGCAGAATCCTGGCCAAATGTGTGTTCTTGATTGTCAAGCAGGAGAGAAAATGGTGGGAAGCTGTTTTGCTTCTGACCAAACCTCCACAAAAGACTAGCACGCGGACTCCCGAATCTCAGGGGGAGTCAACTGCCGCCATTGTTGCTCCCTTCCCTCCACACTCTGTCCCCATCAGAATGGATTTCTAACATTTCAGTAAGTTCCCGTTCCATTCAGCTAGACTAGGATCCTAAGCTGCATTTGTAGGAGAATTTTGTCAGCTGGGGAATTATTGAATCACTGAATTTGTTAGAATTGCAGGGTTCATAGTTCTGCTGGCACTGCAAAATGGAGAATATGCAGTATGCAGAGGAGCTTGTGAGGGAGTTTCTAGTCTTCCGGGGGTTCACTAAGACGCTGCAGGCTTTTGAGGCAGAACTAGGCACTGATATCGGTAAAGGGTTTCAAGTGGATAAGCTGTTGGACTTGATATTCTCAGTGTACATTCCCGGGTTTCAGGCCGATAAACTAGTCGGCCTCCTTAGTTTCTTCAAGCAATTGTTTTCTTCCTCTGCTCCCGATACGGTGCTCGTAGCTACTCTGTCTAAGTTGGAGGTCTCTATCCTGCGCTGCTACATTGTCCACGCGATACGATCTGGGAGAAGGGATAAAGCCGTGGAGTTCTTCGGTATGAATGGCAATGATCTGCTGCAGAAGGGTCAGGACTGGACTCCGTGGTTTGGTGGGTTTCTCCCCTTTTCTCTCGTTATAGTCTTACAATATCTCCCTAATTAACATTACTGAGCATGCTTGCAGCAATTCCTTATATAAAGAACCCAAACTCAGATCCTGAATTTCGAGTTTACTTCTCAAAGGAATGGTATGAAGCTTTGCAGCTATCCATGAGGAACTTCTTCAATGAGATATTCAATGGCTCTCATATCCTTCATAGTTGATTTCATGCATTATTGTCTTTTTGGTTCCGTTTTATGAGGAATCTCTCCTGTTAGAAACTTGAAACGTATTCGTTGATTGGCACTTTCCACTCATATAGTTATCTCGTAAAGTATATTATACTTCTCCTTGAAGTGCATGGAAAAACTCTGTGCTGGGTAATGGATGACTACTGTGGTCTTCCTTCGAAATAATTTGGAAAAACAATCTATTGCTGGAAGTTGACAGGTATTTTTCTTAACAAGACTACGCATTCCTGCCCTGTTGAAGATCAGTTCAGAGAAAAATAATGTTAGCCGTCTCAAGAAGGAAATTAAGCAGCTTAATGTTAAGTTAACTCAACTTCAGGCTCTTTTAGAAGAAAAAGATACTCAAATATCTCGTTCAAGGAGGTAAGGATGCTTCCAAACGATTACCTCCAACATTTTGGTTTATCTCCTACAATTTTAACAAACCTTTCAACTATGCAGCTATGCAGCATCAACTATGGACTCCAGTAGTAGACAAAGTGAAAGTTCGACTCTGTCAGCCGGGGTGCATGAAGAGCATCATCTTGAAATGAGCGAAATGCGAGAAACAGTTACTCCTCTGCATTCTATGAACGATGCTGAGCTGGTTCAAGAAGAATCAGAGTCGTCTATATCCAAGTCTGGTCATGAGGCTAGCTCGCTAAGTTTTTATGCAGGAGATGGTCGTGCTGGTGGTTCCAGTCAAGTGGTTTATGACAGTCCTTATGATGGTAAATAAATGTTTCATCTGAACTCTTTTCTTTCCTCAACTTGTATTGCTCAATGACAATTTATTGGAAATTTCTTGGAAATTTGTCAAGAATGCTTAGGCTTATGGATGAATTATCAGGCTAGCAGGAAACTGGATCATGGAAGTGAAAATGATATTGTAGGATATGTTAAATCTTGATGTTAATAATCATGGGAAGTCCAGCTTTTATACTCAACTGAATTTGTAGAAGTTCTAGAACGCATATAAGAAATACCATGCCAAGTAGTGAAAGGACTTTTGTTTAATTGACAATGCCCAGATCCGAGATAATCTTTGTGAAAGGTCTTGGCTCGGACAATGCATTTAATAATTTATTAGATAGCTTAAGGACAAATCATTTGTGATTCCCATCTAATTGTACATTGTCTCACTTCAATAACTTGGTGCTTCCATAGAGTAGATTAAGGTATCCTTATGTAACTATTGAATCTACTCTTGACAGAAAACGGTAGAGATACAACGGGAGAGGAGGAATTCCCTGAGGTGAAAGTAGACTTTCAGGTAGTTGCTTCTTCATGGTGTAATATATCTTCTGAACTGTAAACTTCTTATAGGAGCTCATCTAACTTTCCAAACAATACCATTTATAGGAAACATTTTTGGGCCATACAAGTCCAATCACACGGTCCCGTTTTTCTGCTTCTGGGAACAATATTGCAAGTGCCTCCGTTGATGGGACTGTCAGGTATATGATATTAAATTTGGTCAATTGTGCATGTTTGTAGATAATTACCATATAATGCTTTTTTACTCTTTAGTTTGTTCATTTCAATCAGTAGATTTTATAGTTTTAATTATTTCCAGTCTTCCTTAGCCTTTCAAATGCATTGTTTCACTAGGATATGGACCTATGACTCATCAACCTCACCATCAAGAAATGCAACTATATACTGCGGGGCGGAGATTATGTCCCTTGACTGGGAATGTAAATCTGATCGCTTGGTATACGAAATTATTAGTGCCCATGAAATGATTCAATAACTGAATTTACTTTAAGACACCTCATAGTAAGATTTTTTTTCTCTCTCTATCTTTTTTTTTTTTTTATCAAAGCTTCTTATAGGAACAGCTAGTGGTGGCATTAAAGCATGGAATGTTGATGCAAAGAGGGTTGTCTGTGATCTCAACACCACAGAAGCATTTCCAAGGTTTTTACAGAAAATATGCTTTTCCTACTCTGTCTATTTCACTGTGTTGTTTCTGACTTTTTTTTTTTTTTCAAATTTTGTATGGTTCTGCAGCGTTATGGACATTAAGTGCAGCCCTGTGGAACCAATATTTGTTTCTGCATCAGCATCAGGAAGGTGAAGTTTTAAGGGAAAATTGCACCATATATCACAATGTTTACATGTTGTTTAAATTTTATCCGAACATCGATTTTTTTCCTGAGATATCCTAACATTAATGGTTTAGTGTCACATCAATCCCGCCGTAAAAGTTCTGTCCTTTTTTTATGGAAATGCTGGCGTGGTGTGTTAATTGCTTGATGGAGCTGACGTTGAGAGTGTATGGGCCCCAATATAAGGGGAAAATTACACTATGCATCCCAACCTTTTTGTTATTTCTCTATTTTATCCTAATATTTTGATGTTTTTTCAATTTTATCCAAACATTTTGATCGTTTCTCAGTTTTATCTCAATCTTTTACTGTTTTCTCAATATTATCCCAACAAGTTGGGATAAATCTGAGAAATTATGAAAAGATTAGGATAAAATTGAGGGATAAATTGATAAAATATTAAAAGATGGGGATACATAGTGTTATTTTTCCCTTGTATTGGGACCTACACACTCTCCACGTCGGCACCATTAAGCGATTAGCGCGCCATGTCAGCATTTCCGTAAAAAATGGACGGAATGTTTACCGCGGGATAGATTTGATACCAAACTATTAACGTTATGACACCTTATGAAAAAAAAATCGACATTGAGATAAAACTAAGATAACAAGTAAATGTTGGGATACATGACGTTATTTCCCAAATTTTAACTAGATAGATGAGTAAATAATTTTGATTGAACTTTTCAGCCAGGGGCATTGAGGGGACATTTTTTATTGTAGGCCAAGTTTGGGTTACATTGATAATTTGGGGTTCGCTTCATTAACTGTATGGAATATGAAAACATGGAAAGCCATGGTATGTGCTGCTTGTTTGTTTTATATTCAACTGTTAATTCTTGAAATAGTCATCTTTGCTTTTGACAATTTTCTGGCTTTTACTGAAGACAGTTCTCCCTCTGGGTGAAGATCCCCCTGCAATCACTTCTTTGTGCTTCAACCACAATGGCAAGATCTTAGCAGCTTCTGCAACTGATGGAATGATTCACATGTTTGGTATCCTTTACTCTAGTTATCGGACAATTCTGTCGTTACCATTATCTCATGCTAATGGGTTACAGATGCAGTACCCGCTAGCGCGGTTTGACATCATTTTTTATTACTCTTTTAAGATCTCTGCAAATGTATAATTATTTTTCATTGTGTATTTTATTTGTACACTCATCAATATATACATTTAGATCTTTTTTAAAATTTCAACCTTAACTAGCAAAAGACATGTCTGCTGGCCTACAAATTACTGGGTGGCCAGCGCATGATTCCCCTATAAGTTCTATTATTTTTGGATCTGATGAAACGAGCATCTTTAGTTTGGGTTCAGATGGAAAGGTACGTAAACTATCTGTGATTGGATTTTCTTGGAAGCAGCATGGTTTTACGTATTATTTATTTCACATGCCACAGATTTCATCTCAATGCTCTTATCTAACTTGCGGTCATATTGGGCTTTCCGCTAGGTGTTTGAATGGAGCTTGCAGAACCAAGGGAAAGTACTCTGGTCAGTCAACCCTAGCAGGTACTTGGTTTTCTATATGCATTTTAGGTGATAACGTGATTAAAAATTTGCTGCACTGAAGTAAATTCTACCAGAATCGTTGTCCAATTGTAGCCTATAAGATTGTAGATTGGCCTCAGGACGAGTAACATCATCTTTAAGCAACTGCAAAACCAGCCATCTATTTCAAGCACATATTAACAGTTCAGCAAAGTTAAATAGTTTTATAGGCTCATTTTCCTTGATCTTGCTTAAATTCATGAAATGAATAAAGCTCAGCAATCAATTTCCTTTTCTGTAGATCTCACGATAATGAGAAGTCGGGGCAACTGAGATATGAAATGGCTTTAGATGCTCTTGGGAGGAGATTACTGATCACCTCTGATTCAGTCAGAGCACCCATATATCAGGTTTGCCCTCCTAAATAAACCGTCAATCTAAGTTTAGTTGCTCTGTGAGTTTTCATCTAACTATTTACTTTGGTCAGATACGAAGTCGGGCAAGTGGAGTGAGAACTCTTCCTCATACTGCATCTATAACAACCGTCGACTGGCACCCGACATTGCCCATCTTCTTGACCGGATCTTCTGATCACTCTGTTCGAGTAACTTCCACGTTATAAATCTGCCTGAAGGATCATAAGGGCATTGCATGATTCTCGATCGTGTTTTGTTGGTCGATTGATGGGTTCATGGTTATTGGTTTTGACCTTGTTCTTCGATGGAGGCAAAGTTGTCGGTCTTTTAGTGTGTCGTATTTTATAAGATGGTCGGATAGCTCTACTCTTCACATTGTTTATTCATTGACATACATTGATTTATCAGAGATGGTCTATATAAAGCAAGCAATTGGGCTGTTTCTTCGGGATGACTTCATGAAATGACTAGTTATCCTGTCACATTGTCGAACTTTCCTTGTATTTCAACCGGAAACAAAGCCTCAAGCACGTAAATCCAAGAGTTAGCTGCAATGAACAAAAATCCAAGATAGGCTGACAAAAATAAATTGCACATTGGTTTCCTTTAAAATAACAAGGAAGCGCAACAGATGAGTATAACCCGAAATACCATAATTAACAGGTGGGCAATAAATTATAAGTCATCCCGAGCAAGAGAATAGCTTTATCCAGAGGTCGCTGCTGTCCTCGATCAATAAGGACATAGTCTAATCAAACTGCTCCCAGTCATGAGTTACATTCGCACTAGAGGATGCCGTGGGAGGTGGGGCACTCAGGCTTCCTACTCCTGACTCAAAGGTCTCCCAGTTGGTTGTTACAGAGACAGCATTGCTCCGGTCAATAAAGAGATTGGAATTTCGACCCTTAAGAGAGTCCAATGAGTCCACAAAGCCCTGAACTCGGCGTACCTGTTCAAGCAAATATGAAGACAAGAAGTTTTAAGCTTCAATTCCTTTACAGGAATGCCAATAAGAGTTCATCAAATTTACCACTCAGGACAAGAAAACCTACGGAAGAATTTCAATTATGAGAGATGTTCTGTGCTTTGCTCAAGTCCATGTTCACTTTTACCTATTTCGAGTAGTCGACAACTGAATCCAGCTTTTTTGCTTATCACTAAAGCCTGAGCAGTACATAAATAATACCATCATGCCTTGCCCACAACAATAATGCTCATGCAAAATATGTTAAACTATCTGATTAACTAGGAGACTAACTCATTACAACTGAAACTTTATTAATAAAATTCACAAATAATTATTATCATAATCATCACCACGTAACATCATAGGCAAGCAAGGATCTAGACTAGGCGGAGTTGAACTTATGATGGTCTCGACAATCTACTCGGCATATATGCACCAGCTAGTTTAATTGCATGATATTATAAGAAATACAAACCTCAGCCTTTCGCTGAACCCTAGCCTCACCCTCAGCCTCAATACCATCCAATTGCAGCAATTGCCTCATAAGCAACTCCGTGGAGATCTCAAACTCCTTGTCTGAAACCTTTGTCCCACCATGTACAGCCACTTCCAACGCAGCCACCTGACATTGTCAATAATGCAGGATCAGGCAAAGCTCCAGATTAACTTTAGCAAAAGCAATAAGGAGATGGCCACAGCTCACCCTCTCAGAGAGCTTATCAACCTCGGCCCTGACATCAGCTACAGCTTCACATGCTTTGGACATTTCCTCATCCCTCTTTAACTTCTCAAGCTTCCTCTCTTTGCTTGCTTGATCCTCCAAAAGCAGAACCTTGGAGTTTTCCTTTAAACCTGCCACGTCCAGATTCTCATCATCCTCCTTCTCTTTTCCCCTAAAAAAGAGTCTTTGCTCTTTAGGCTCCAAACCACACTTTGGAGCCAGCATAGCCTTCATTTCCCCTGCCATAAATAGAAGATCATAGAAAAGAGACTCATTAAATAAAATAAGAGAAAGAATAGGTGGAAACCCAAATAAATAGGTCTGCATAATCCATGATATGTAAAGACTGTCCTCCTTGGCATAAAATTTATAACTTCATAGTAGCAGACTTTCACCATAGCTTATACTTAGTACATATCTTGCATATGATTGCCATACTCACTTCAGTTTTTACCCTTTAAACTCAACACTATACCCGTATCTCAGCATGGCCAGTCTTGCTAGTGGGATAAAAAAGAGCTAAAGAGCTCATAACGGTCCTTATCCCAAACTTCCACAAGGATGACCTTTGGCCAAGTAAGTGAGGTAGATGAATGTATAGGGCTGGAACGATCATCGCCTTTCAGAGCATCAGCAGTGGAGAACTCACCATTATCGATTTATATCTTCGAGGCAATTGCATAGAACATTAGTTTTGACTCAATCTATAGCAAGTATTCAATTTTATCACACAAGCAATTCAACTGACCACTGAGCAGATGGCAGATTCCTGAGAACATGATAGTAAACAACAAAAATACAGCGATGTACAATCTCACATGCCACTCATTCGGTGATAAGAGAATCCACAACTATGCAAGGTACCCGATAATCCCCTCTAACCTGCACTCAACTTTGTTCAATTCGAACTCCTAGTCTTGCTCCAGTCTCCAAGTGACCAAATTTCCACAACAAATCATCACCAAGCCAGTCAATGAATGAAATTTCTAGCTCAACCTTCCCCAAATTCCATAAAGAACCCCCTCCATCAACAACTTGTTCTGGCCGTCCAGCCATGTTGAGCATTATGTTCAACGGGAGTCCGATATAGATAGCACGAAACTTGCAAACAGAAGTAAAATCGACAGCTCACGGAGGTGGAGATAAAGGTGAAGGCAGCTGCAAGTACCGAAAGTGGAGTGGGCAGGGAGGAAAATCTCGTGATGGGAGGAGCCGTAGGAGACGTTGATTCTGATGATGGGGCCGGTGCCGCTCCCAACTTCCGTGCCGTCCTCTCGGCGCTGAACTAGCATACCGCACGGCCGCATCTCCCAATCGACCTGGTCCTTGCTCGTCCCATCCGCCTCGCCCTGGCCCTGGCCCTGGCGGTGGGTCGGTTTCATCGTAGCGCGAACCGGAAGGTCCGGCAGAGGGGGGTCCAATCCTAGGGTTTGGCGCGAGGGAGAAATTCAAAGCAGATTCTGAGATCCCGACGATGAAGGAAGGAAGAAAAGCACAGTAAGGAGAAGTGGTTGGGAAGTCAAACAGCAGAGGCCCACCAACGAACTGTGCATCTATTTATAGATAACCGACGATGATGGTCGGTCGGTCGGTTTTCCCAATGCGAAATTTTACGCGTTTGGTTTCAGAGTTTAAAATAATTTTATTTTTAATTTTAATTTTAATTATAGAAAAAGATAAATAAAATTGTATTATAAATTTGATTTGAAAAATTTGTATTTTTGTTGTGTAGTGTATGAAGTTAAAATTAAATTTTGAAACTAAACTGATCATAAGATATAATAAATTTATTTATCTTTCCTTTTTTCTTTTTCCTCTGAAAAATAGGATATCCCTTTATAAAATCTCCTTTCACTTTTCACACAACTGAATCTACGAGGATTACTCAAATCTATCTGTCGAAAATAATTCTCCATATTTATTTATTTGTTTATTTATGACATAAAAAATAAAATAGAGAGGAAGTATTAGAAAGGATACGCCCTCGTGCAGTAATTCGAATATTTTAATTTTGATTATAGTAAAAGGACTACTTGTACTTCTTTATTAATTTTTTTTATAGTAGATTCATGGGTCTCCCTTACCAAAAGTGTAATCACAAACCTTCTCACCAGTATTCTAGAATCTAGAGCATTCAAATTCAATTTTTATAGACAACTAGGCACGCCCCTTTATTATTTTTTTAGTAAAAAAATTACAAGGGACAATGCTCGCAATTATTATTCATTCTCCTAATAAATACACTTCCCTGAACTCAAACTCGTATTATATTTCTCACATGAATTAGAGTTATTTATTATTCAATTAACACTATATCGGTTAAGTCTATATTAAGTTTATAGACTTCCTTTATAACCGATAAAACATATAATTGTACTTTATTATTTATTTATTTTAAATCGCAGCTATTCTTAGCGTATTGGCTTGACACCGATTTTGTTAACTCTCATATTGCAACTCAGTCTGCCGAATACACTGCAAACCCTTTCCCATTATGAACATTTTTATGTAAAATGGAAATTGAGCATAAAGCATTATATTATATACTCTCTCTCTTTTTCTCCTGAATGCATTATATATAATCGAAAGACAATTTATACTGAATATTTTATAATACATAACGCCTAAAATGCATATATCAAGTAAATTACTTGTAACTCAAGTAAATCATAAAAAATGCAAGTGAATTACGTAAGATCAAATAATTTACTTAAACAAATACAAGTAATTTACTTGCATTATCATCCATGCATTTTCCAATCATATGTATCACAGATCAATCGTCAACCATACACAAACTCTTCTCTCTCTCAGCTGAAATAGCAATAATATAATAGAATAGAAATTCTCAGATCCCATTGTTCCGGAGATAACAGAGGACTGCCATCGCCAAATTTAGCACATCATGGTAAAAAAACTATTGAGGATTCGGGGAGCGGCTGTTCGCGGCGGACACTCTTGACCCCCACTCCAGCAGCTCTTTGCTCGTGTCATCCTTGTGGACGATCACCTCGATAAAGCACAGGCAGTCCTTCTTCGGGCCCATAGCCGTCTGAATCGCCTCGACGAGTTCCTCCTCGCACCGCACCTTCAAGATACCACAATCAATGTTTGAGTTAACTGATGCTTTTGGAATGGTTGGTTAATGCCTAGGGGCGTCAAATTGTACGATAGTCAGCTGACTATAAGAACCTCACCTTCATCGTCCAGGACTTGCCCGAGCCGTTATCGATTGCGTCCACCAAGCCTGTGTAGTTCCAGTTCTTAATCACATTGTAAGGCCCGTCATGGATCTCTACCTCAATCGTGTATCCCCCGTTGTTTATGAGGAAGATGATGCTCTTCTGACCGCAACGCAGCATAGTCGACACATCTTGGGCCGTCACCTGAGAAATTATAACACCAAGATATTAGAGATTATATCATCCTCGGTGGTTCTAAAACTTCAAAGAACAGAGACAGTCGAAACAACCCAGATATTGGAAAGAAACAAATGCACTCTGATACCTGGAAACTCCCGTCTCCGATGCAAGCAATGACTCGTTTCTCCGGTACAGCCTGTGCATATCCGAGAGTAGCACCAACCGACCAGCCGATCGATCCATATTGCATTTGAAACTCATACCTGAAACCATCACACATGTACATAAATATGAGACACAGCATGCTCAAACTCCGTGACGTGCTATTAGTTCGATGTAGGTATTATTAATATCTGTCTTACCCGCATCCCCTGGGCAACTTCAGCTTCTGGCAGTTGAACCACGAATCGCCCGTCTCAGCAATCACGGCGGTTTCACTAGAGAGCATGTCCTGAATGTGATGGAACAGGACGTTCACTCTCAGAGGCTCCTCGGGCGCGCACTTGAGGAGATGCCCTTCCGGGACGAAGATCCGATGGTAGTTCTCATATGCAGTGCTGTTCCGCCTTAGCCGCTCAGCAAGGGCCCGCAGGAAGTCCTTCATGAGGACACACCCGAATGCAGGCCCATTGCCAATCACAACACGATCCGGCTGCACGATGATGGCCTTCTCCTTCTTGAGGAGGAGCGAGTACCCGACCGAGCTGTAGTCATTGAAGATGGGGCCTGCGAAGAGATACGCATCGGCCGACTCCACAATCTCCGCGCAGAATGATGTGCTCACTGCACCCCAGTAGGTCCCAACGAAGTGAGGGTGGTGCTCCGGGACAAGCCCTGTTCATTACAAGTTATTGATCGGGTGGTGGAGGTCCACATTATCGTCAATATCGAACCAGCAAGAACACTGACAGAGAAATCCAACCCTTAATTAGTTGACATCCAAATCTTACAAGAAATCTGAAGTACCTTTTGCCGAAGGCATCACGGCGAGTGGATAGCCACTAGCATCCGCAAGTTTAACGAACGCATCGGATGCATTGGACACCCGGAGCTTGGGGCCGCCAACCATGACAGGCTTCACGGCCTTGTTCAGAAACTCCGCAGCTGCCTCGACAGCGGCTTCCAGGCCCATCTTATTGCTCAATCTACGTCCAATCCAACCAAAAGAGGAACCGGAACCGAGTCATATATGCCCCATTACATATAAGTTGATATGAGCGGCACGAATTAGCACCGTTATAGGAAAAGATCTTTACCTCGGCGAGAGAGAGAAGGGGACGGGCTCGTGACTGAAGGTCGGGTGGGGGATCGCCGCCAAGTTACAGCTAATGCTGATATAGACCGGCTTGCTCTCTTTCAGGGCCGTCGAGATGGCCGTGTCGATCTGTTCGTGGGCGTCTTCCAAGTTATTCACCACCGCCTATAGAAAAAAATTTATCATAGCATCAAATGTCATCAATCGTAACGCATCAAACACGACCAACTCATACACATACATATATAAATACATATTTATATATGTTTACCTGATAGCAAGTGACGGTCTGGAAGCAGCGGAGCTCCTGGCTGAAGTCGGGCAGGCCGATGGTGTGGTGGAGGATGCGGTTGGTCCCAAAGTCGTTGGAGTTGGGCCCGCCAACGATGCAGATGAGCGGGAGGTTCTCGCTGTAGGCACCGGCGATGGCATTGAGGAGGCTGAGCCCGCCCACGGTGAACGTAACCGCACAGGCCCCGACACCGCGGGCCCTGGCATAGCCGTCGGCGGCATAGCCAGCGTTCAGCTCGTTGCAGCAGCCGACGAGCCTCAGCCCGGGTTCGGCTATGAGATGGTCGAGGAGGGTGAGGTTGAAGTCCCCGGGGACGGCGAACACGTCCTCCACCCCGATCTCCACGAGGCGCCTGGCCAGGTGGTGGCCGAGGGTGGCCTCCCCCATCGCGACGGTGGCAGGGGAAGGGCAGGCGCTCTGGATGGTGGAGACGCAGCCGTTGGCCGGGGGGCAGCCGACGTCGTTGGAGGCGGGCTTGCAGGCGTCGACAGGTCCGATCTTGGTGTCCATATGCTTTGCAGCTGTGGGCTGTATTACGAGAACGTGAAGGAAGGAAATGGAGATCGAGATTGGGTTATGGCTTTTGCTGTGAGTGAGCGAGTAGTGATGACGAGAGGTGGGAGAGGAAGAGAGGGTTTTTATAGGGAGTGTGAGTGAGCGGTCGGGCGTCGGAAATAGCAGAGATTACGGGGGGCGGCCATGGGAGCTGGGGAAGCCAACAGGTGTGGAGGTTGTCCACTCCTATGAGCGGGTTTTTTGTGCCTTTTTTTTTTTTTCCTACGCCACTTAGAGGGCCTTTGCTATGTTTTTTTAATAATATGAATACTTATTTTACTTTAATTAAATGTGCAATCCGACCCATCGAATCTATAATTGGACCCATAAATCTATGAATTCATATCCCTTTTGGTTCATCATCCGGTCCGATGGATTGGAGCTTTTTTTTTTTTTAAGAGAGATTCATTCAACAAGTTAACAAATCCGGATTAAAGTTAAAAAGAGCAATTTTAAAAAAGTAACCACCCATCACTCTCTCACATCCAATTTTTCTCTATCCTCCAGCAATTACGTCTTTCTTTTGCAATTAAGCCTTCCGTTTGCATTTTAATTCTTCTACTTTTTGGATATATTTTATGCCTCATTTTTAAAAATTACTTTCGTCCTTTTCATGTTTGTATACTGAAAATAGAAATCTTGAACTATTTAAATTTCATTTTATTTGTCCGTATCAATCAAATGAAGCGTTTATATGCACGACGTTTAAGCAAGAAGTAATAAACTGATATTCACCTAAAAAAATGATGAGTGTATTGTACACCTACAAGTGTGAGTTATATACGCGTATTGTATATGTATAGGTGTGTACAATGTAGTAATTAATAAAATAATATAGATAATCATACAATGAGTATTGAATCTATAACCTCTTAGTACCCATTTTGATTGAATTATTGAGAATTTGATTTTAAATTACCTGAGCCTACTGAATTATCATGTTTGGTTGAAGCATAGTACAAATAATTTGAATGTTAAAGGTAATCTACTTTTCCGCAATATACTTTCTCAGCAATGAGTGACTATCCAATTTACTAACAAGATAATAAATAATGTATAATATTACTAGACCGCATCAAATGTGGTAACTAATATTACCAATAATTTAAACGTGGGAGTCTATGTCAGTGAGAATTTAGATTTCCAATTATTTAAAATGATAATGCATCAAATGTCGCATTAGATATTCCAAAGGTCAATATACCCAATTAATTCAGATTCCATGCAGATTGGCCCATAATACTTTTCTAATCGTGATTTTTTTTTTAATTCAAACACTTGAAATCCGAGATTTTAATCAAGAAAAAGGGGCGTTCAACTATCCGGACGCTGGTGTTTAAGAGTGAATGAAGTTTACGACCTTGAATTAAGTAGAATTTCCACTTGACATATAAGTTTCTTTGATCCATTCTCTAACCAAAAAAACTATATTAATAGGTTGTGAAAAAATAAGTCTCCCCCCCCCCCCCCCCCCCCCCCCCCCCCCCCCCCCCCCCCCCCCCCCCCCCACAACAAGGGAAAAAGCCCCCACTCAATTCAATCTTACATAGCCGCTAGAGGCATGACGTAATCATATATACACAATAATCATGTCTCGGCTTTTATAAATTTTATGGATAACAGATAATTAATATTGAATGAACTTGTACACCCGGCATCTGCAGAAGAGTCGGACTCATACAAACGTACGCAAGAGCATGCTACTAGTACATACACGACTTGCTATTTTGCGGCAAAAAAACAAAAGAACAACAAATTTGTGGACTTTTGTTTTCTAAGTTTACATGACCTTGACACATCCAGAAGAGGAACTGACCCGTGCATATGGACCATGACCACCATTGACATCGACTGCGACAATTTTTCGTAATGACATATATATGTGCGTTGATATTCGATCTTTTAGCTGCATTATAAGTTTATAGATCGACTTTAAAAAAAATGGCGGAATCGAGATCACTTTAATATCCAATACGATGATTTATGTAGTAGAGTAGGAAATTTTTTGTATACGTGGAAAGAGACTCCAATTTGTGAGTGATTAAAAGGGTTCATGTGTTACCCAATTATTTGACTCCACTCTAATAAATAAGGGTATAATAGTACATATTTAATAAATTAGTATGCCATATAAAAGTTAGTTAATGATAACAATAATTATATAATTAAAGAAAATATATAAAAAAAATTATTAACGACGGACTCTAATCACTTATTATTATTTTATTAGTAAAGAAACATTTACAACATTAAGAAAATAAGAATTATTCAAAACTTATAGTTAAATTTATTTAATTGATTTGAAAATTCATTATTAGCCTTATAAAAGTTTTGTTAGTCTCTCGTTGAAGTGATTGCTTTATTTTATCTAAAATTATTTAAATTCACAAAAGTTGACATGTGAAATGTGAGTGAGACTATAACACCAATGAAACTTTCCCGAATTTTGAATTTTTAGGATTTTAAAATTATTTGCTTAAAAATTAGAGTGATAATTGAGATTATGTAAAAGAAATATTTTACATTAATTATTTCCATATGAGCTCTTAAATTAATATCAACTAGCATGCATCTTAAATTTACAATAATAAAGTTTACATAGTATAAAAAATTATATTTTTTCAAGTGAAAAAATATATGTATATTACTCTTGAAGATTTTACTACGGTTGGCTACAAAAAATTGTCACTATGATTGTTTGGTGCAAGGACACCATCCAGAGTTGTACCTGTTTCTCGGTTGGAAATGGCACGTCCATCTCGGCTTGGCATGATCCATAGATTCCGGGTATGAACGACCACAAACTATCTCCCAAACACAATGCAAATCAAGACCTAGATCTCAAGGTAAGCGACCTGATGCTGCACCAACCAAGGAGATGGAACATCCCTCTTCTCACAAGCCTCTTCGAGCATGAAACAGTGCAGAATATCCTTAGAATCCATCTAACCCAGGATGACCTCGAAGACTCAGCTCAATGGACGCCAAACACATCAGGGAAGTATTCTGTCAAATCCTTCTATCTCATGGATCAACATCATAGATTTCAAAATGACGGTGGTATTAAATGGAAGGACATTTGAAATCTTAAAATTCATGATCACCTAAAACTCCACCTGTGGAGAATTGCCAGTGAAAGTCTCTCCTGATTTAGTGAAGAGAGCACAACTTGCCCTCTTTGCCAAACCAGCTCTAATAAACTAGATCACTTCTACGGAGAGTGTATATTTTATCGTGTTGTTTGGAGGGAATCACCTTGGAACTTCCAATCCAGTCAGTTCCCAAATGCTAATGCAAAGGATCTTGTCAATTTTTTTCCTTGCCCTCCATCTTCTTTCCTAACGAGCACTCATGACAGGACCAAGTTTTCTCTATATGCAACAATAACTCTCTATCATTTATGGAACTCACGCAATATTGTTTTGCATACAGGTAAACAAGTTGATCTTCACGAAACTATCAAAACAATCAAAAGGTCTTTCATGGAACATAACAAGAGCAGATTGAAGCATTATCAGCACGGATGCAGCATGAAACATTAGCAGAACATGCCTCTCGGAAATCATACAACTCCCGAACAGCCCACCAAATCTATCTTGGTTCTAGGCCTCCAATGAAGATAAACCACTCCAAGCATAAGCCCAAGCTGCCCTCCTCGCCCTTTCAATTGCTGCAGAAAGAGGATTGTCAAAGATTTGGCTTCGATGCGACGCCTTGACGCTTATAGATACCATTTTGCACCCACACAACTCGCCCTGAGAAATTAGGACTATAGTTGCTGATATTATTTCCTGTCTTAAACTTTTCTCTGATTGGCTTTACTCATGGATTCCTAAGTCTAATAATAACCTTGTTTATGACCTGGGCCAATTTGGTTCCAAGTCAAATTTTCATTCTCTTTGCATTTTCCAAGGGTATCCAAACCTAGATCCTTCGGACAATGTAATCGCTTCCCTTCTTTAATGAATTATCTTTAATTATATAAAAAAATGATTGTTTTCTTTTCAACTCTTAGATTCCATTAGGTAAGATCCGAGCCTTACACGTGTCCAAAATCTTACTTAAAGATTCATCTTCATACTTTGATTTTCGATATATTTGACCACACTTCTTGACTATACCCGGTCACGCCCATGAACGAATCGAATCCAGTTCGATATTAAACCGAACGAAATTTACAGGTTCCATATATCAAATAAATAACAATCTTATAAAAAAACGAAAAAAATAATAAAACAAAACAATTTTGGATGGACATGATCCAGACAACAGCCTTTTGCCTTTCCATTGTTTCTGCATAAATTAACGATTCGATTGGATCAGCATTTGAGCTATATTAATCTCGCAAGGCAATTTTAGTAAGATTGAGTAGTCGTTATTTATCGACAGATTGCCCTTTACTTTGCGTATTCCATTCACTACTTTTCTGTACTGCACATTACTTGTTCAAGTATCAAGATTAATTATATCACCATCTCCCAGACCCGAATCAAATCTTTATTAGATTGGACTCCCCAAAACACAGAGCCACTGCCCAACAAAGAGTTCGACACAGTTTAGGGTTGATTACTTTGAAGAATCGGTCGTTCAGGTAAAATGCTTGTGTGGGGCCAAAGCAGGTATCTCCCGTCTTGACGGCATATGCAGTGAAGCATACTGGAGGGAAGGGATTGGAGGGGGAAGGTCGACATTGGAGTTGTGATAGTCGCCGGGGACGAGGCGGCGACCGGAGGCAGCCAGCGTTGATATCGGATTGAATTGTCGATTGAATTTTAGGGATTTATCGATTCGATTTTGTCAGTGTTCTTTGTTCCAATATTGGCAGGGGATTAAAGGATGATATAAAAAATTGTTTGTTTTATTATTTATTTTTCCTTTTTAATATTATAATTTTTATTTATTTGATTGAAATCAGCATATTTCATTCAGTTTAATATCAAACCGGATTCAACTCGTTCTTGGGTGCAATCAGGCGTCATCGAGAACATACGTAGTAAAAAATATTGAAAGTCCAAGTATGAGGGCTGAATCTTTATATAAAATGATTTTGCAATCGTATACCACGTGGATCTTACATAATGAGATCTAATGACTGAAAAGAAAACAACCATCGTAGTTTTTTTTTTTTTAGTCAACCGTAATTTCTAATATACTCCTTAATCCCACTTACCATAGAAACTTCCATCATTAAATTCACATCTCCTCTTACTAAATAAATCCACATCCCCTCTTACCAAATAATAGCTTGATTTTCTTCTCTATTCCATCTTGTAAAATCCGTGCATTCAACAAATGTGTATATATAATATTATAATAATAATAAAAACTACGAATGAAATTGTATTGGACACTTTCATCTTTTTCAATGAACAAAAGACGGTGCCTACGTCGAACGAGAGGGCGCTTTCAAATTATTAGAGTGATATTCGTATATTATGAACAAATATGATGAGCACTAATTATATTGAGTAAATTAGTAATATATATAACTAATACTGTATTTTAATACATAAACCGGTACATATAATATTAAATAAATAATTAGAACTAGCACGTCCAACGCAAGAGTAGTAGATTAATAAAACTTATATTGGAACTAGTATTATTTGATTTATATTTTTATAGAATATTCTATCAGGTAAAATTAACTATCACGATGGTTTATTTTTCAACTGTTAGATCCCTTACATAAAATTTGAATCATACACATATCTAAGATTTTTTTTTTACCTTAATATTCACCCCTCATAGTTCGACTATCAATATTTTCGACCACGCATCTTCTCGTCGACGCTTGATTCCACCCATGAGCGATCTGGATCCGCTTCGATATTAAACCAAATCAAAATGTACGGGTTCAATCAAACAAAAAAAATTAATTACTTTAAAAAATCATTAACAAACTACGACAAATAATTGTATTAATATAGTACACCAATATCTGACCATTCAAAGGACATCTAATGGGAGTGGTCCTTTCAGCCTTGCACCTTCAAAATCGACAAAAATCGTGCGATCGAGAAAATGTCGTGCTTATTACGAATTATTACTTATCCATGCCATTTCCGATCGGCAAACATATATAAATACATCAAAAAGAAGAAAGGAGAAAACAAAAGAAACTCATCACAACATATACGGGGGGAAAGCATAAAATGTGGGTCTCATTGAACCAATTCAATTCAACGCTGCCTTAGGAACAGGGTTATTAGATGGGGATCAATATGGTGGGTCAACTTTAAAGCAAGCGAAGATGATGGGCAAGTCGTGCACTTTGACCAGTTTGCAGCTATTGCAGCTGCTACCGTTCGGGCGTTTAAGATCGTCTTCGTCCCCCGACATTCTTTTCTGGATCGAAATAATGATGCCATTCACAATATATTGGTTCCATTTTTCATAGTTGGTTTATTATTTCTTTTGTTTCAAAGTAATTAAATTATTTTCTATTTGATTGAACCCGTGCATTTCGGTTCAATTTAATATTGAAGCAGATTCGGATCACTCGCGGGTGAGATCGATCGTCGACGAGAAGATGCGTTGTCCAAAATATCTATAGTCAAATTATGAGGGGTGAATTTTAAGGTAAAAAATCTTGAATACGTGTACGACTCAAATCTTATGTAAGGAGATCTAATAGTTGAAAAAGAAATAATTATGATGGTTATTTTTAAGTTTTAACTATAAGTCCTGATAGCATCACCCATATTTTTATTAGGGTAAATTGCACCGATGGTCCAAAATGTTTTACAAATGTTTCATGATGATCCAAAAACTTTTTTTCGCTAAATGATGGTACAAAATGTTTCAAAGTTGTTTCATGATGGTATAAACCGTCAACTCGAGCTTAACGCCGTCAAGCCGACGCTAATGGCTACTACGTGTCACCTCCTTACTGACGTGGCCGAAAAATTTTAAATAATTTTTAAAAATTTTAAATTTTAAAAAAAATTAAAATAATTTAAAAAAATTTTAAAATAATTTTAAATTTTAAAAACTTTTAAAATAATTTTAAACTTTTAATTTAAAATTTAAAATAATTTTAATATTAAATTTAAAATAATTTTAATATTAAATTTTAATATTGAAGCATATTCGGATCACTCGTGGGTGAGATCGATCGTCGACGAGAAGATGCGTTGTCCAAAATATCTATAGTCAAATTATGATGGGTGAATTTTAAGGTAAAAAATCTTGAATACGTGTACGACTCAAATCTTATGTAAGGAGATCTAAATTTTAATAGTTGAAAAAGAAATAATTATGATGGTTATTTTTAACTATGAGTCCTGATAGCATCACCCATATTTTTATTAACCAAAAAGAGATTTAAGAAAAGTGTGGGCGGATTATTTAATCAATAAATAAATGAAATATTAATGATATTATTGAGTTGGATAAAAAGCGTGTCAAACTCAATCCCCGTCAACTTTTCAAAGACCAGGTTCCCTAATTTGCACAAAAAAAGAAAAGATCACATATATAGCTAAGCTATTAATTGGCAAGAATCAGCATCCCGAGTGCTGTCGCTTCTTAATCAGTACAAACCGCAAGTTTCTGAAAACCTATGGCTCCCCATGTATGTTGTTCCAATACCCCATCTTCTAATAACCTTCCACGGGTATGAAAGCATCCGTGCACGTATTTTTTTTTCTGGTATGAACCATGGTATTCCGAAATCCAATTGGGTCTCGACTAATCCAGTCGAACCGGATCAATTCACTTAAAGATATCTCAGCGTGAAATATTCCACCCACAAAAGGGGGAAAGAAAAAAAAACATATTCATTACTTATTCTAATTTTTTTTATAAATAATTCAAAAAACTTTCGATAATTTTTTTTCCTGTTAGAAGAAAAGTTTGCGAATTTAGCACCATAAATGGAAAA